>NW_016808851.1:1049611-1058505 GCF_001698545.2 Rhinopithecus bieti
AGGAGATAGCTAAGTCTCTCAGAAGTCAATATTTTGTTTATACATGCATCTTTTTACACTTTGAGATCATGCTATAAATACCATTTTTGTCCTGCCTTTTTCTCTGAACGCTATAACATAAATCTTTTTCCATGCTTTGGAAGAATTCAAATACCCAAGTAATTTTTAAGTAAAACTAAATAACAATATATTTGTTATTATATATTTGAATTTATATAGAAATATGATTTAAATATATCACCAATGGGATTAAAATATAAAACAATGAGATTTTAAAAGTCTTCTATTATTAATAACTCAAATGCAGAACAGATTAAGTCTTTTAAAAAGCCATTCTTCAAACCTTAGGATTTCTTATTCAGTCAGAATCATCTGCGTTTCATCAACTACACATCGCATGGTATTTACACCTACACATCACTTTATTTGCTTTGCCTGACAAAATGAAAAGTATTGGGAATTGTTCAGGGAAATATGCCAAAAGAATCTTAGGGACTCATGAGTTTTACATATTTTCCCAGTTACACTAATGAAAAGGAATTTTGTTTGAGAACTTGACTTGGAGTGCAGCTGCAGGGCATTTGAATCTCAGTCTCCATCAGGCCTGCACCCATTTCTGTGCAGAAGTTTCTAGAATTTCCCTGAATTGGTTGGACAGAGCAGCTAATAAGGAAGCCCAAACTGATCTGGGAATAGACTGAATTTCACATTAAAGAAAGGAAAATTTGAATCATTCACATCATTTCATCTTTTTTTTTTTTTTTCTTCAGAGGGCCAAATACCTGATTGGATTTTAAAAAATGTTTCAACCCTTTATTTTGGTACAACGTAAAAATAATCTGACTTTTCTAAGATTTTGCTTTCCTGCCTTAAGTAACTATTTAAATATCTGTGAGATTTTCTTTTATTTGTGCTATTTCCAGAATGAAACAGAGGTATTTAGAAGAAACCACTTGCCACAGGGCCTTTGAACCATTTACCCAAGTCAAGTGTAATGAGAAACATCACCAAATGCACCATGGGGTTTATTGTTAGATAATAAAAGGCTTTGAAAACCTCCTAGACCCTAAAGCTGCCTGGGATGGATGATTTATGTTCATATGCTACTTGAGCATGTAGTTTTGGAGTGCATGGTTAGGCCTATGGCTAATGGCAGTTGTACCATTCAACAAGATTCTGGGTCTTCAGAATAGTTCAAAGTTTTACCACTTCTCTCTGGATAAGCCATCTTTTTGACCTTTGAGTAAATTATAAACTTATTTTCAGATTGTGTCCAAATGGTCACAGGTACTTTGACAATTTTTACTGTAGCTGCCAATAAATAATACTCATCTTAAAAAAGACATCATTCTGGCAGGGCATGGTGGCTCACACCTGTAATCCCAACATTTGGGAGGCCGAGGCAGGCGGATCATTTGAGATCAGGAGTTTGAGACCAGCCTGGCCAACATGGTGAAACTGGTTTCTATTAAAAATACAAAAATTAGCCGGGCATGGTGGCAGGTGCCTGTAATCCCAGCTACTCAAGAGGCTGAGGCAGGAGAATTGCTTGAGCCTGGGAGGTGGAGGTTGCAGTGAGCAGAGATCACACCATTGCACTCCAGCCTGGGCAACACAGTGAGACTCCATCTCAAAAAAAAGAAGCGTCATTTCATGATCAACCCTTTTTTGCTGGTCTGTGCCCTGAACAGGTGATGTGATAGGGGTGCAAAGAGGGTGAGCATTGTCCTTTACCTCAGCAAGTGTGTGGCCTGGTAGGTGAGACAGGCATGTCAGAATGCTTATCATGAAGCCATCTGAAAAATTCTAGAATAATCATGTAATCAATGCTCTAGATATCAGGGAGGGAGTACAGAAATCTGCCGGGAGAAGTGGAGGAAGGTAATGAACAAAAATCACAGTTCCACCTCTATGAACTCTAAGCTCCCATAGAAAAAGAAATTAGAGGACCCGGCGCAGTGGCTTGTGTCTATAATTCCAGCACTTTGGGAGGCCGAGGCGGGCAGATCACAGGGTCAGGAATTTGAGACCAGCCTGGCCAACATGGTGAATCCCCATCTCTACTAAAAATACAAAAGTTAGCCGGGTGTGGTGGCACATGCCTGTAGTCCCAGCTACTCAGGAGGGTGAGGCAGGAGAATTGCTTGAACCCAGGAGGCAGAGGTTGCAGTGAGAAGAGAGGAGACGGGAGGAGAGTAGAGGAGAGGAGGAAAGAGAGGAGAGAAATAAGAAAGAAAGAAAGGAGAAAAGGAAAAAGAAAAGAGAAAGAAAGAAAGAGAAGTTAGATTACCTTGGTGCTCATTCTTTCCTTTATCACTGTTGATGATTTGGAATCTGAGCTAAAGATACTAGGCGAAAAACTAAACCAAATTTTGATACCAAATGCAGGAAGGAGGTGAAATTAGTTGTTTTTTATTGTAGCTCTCTTTTTATTGCTCCCAATAAATACTTCCTACTTTGTGATTTTCCCGAATTGTATTAGTTGGCCGAAAGCTGAGCAGTCCTATGTTTCTAATTAAGAATTGGATGGTTAGCTGGAGTTTTGAGGAGGTCGTCTCTGGGCGTGTCTGCTTTTAGCTTTCTTGGGCAGCTATGCTTGCATATCCTTGGGAATGAAAATGTAATCCTTCGTGTGACACAGTTTAGGTAAACCACTTAGTCCTTTGCAAACAACAAATGCTCAGTACGGTACTAAATGACACCATATTTGATGCCACAATTTCTTTTCAGGCTCTTCTAAGATTGTGATGCCTGTGGGCTTTTAACTGCCCTTATGGATGTTGTATCCAAGAAAACAGAAAGTTGACCCTGAGCAGAAGCATTAATATCTTTGTATAACTTTCAGTCTTCACGTTGACCCCACTGCAAATCTGCTATTTAGACAGATGCAGAGGTGACTGATAAGCCAGGGTCATGTGGCTTCAGGAGTCTTAGGTTTCTTCCATGCAGCAGTGTCAGGAAAGGCTCACTAGCTCCTGGCCACAGCAGGTACCAGTGACCTCCTTGTTGCTGAATCCACCGACCACTCTCGGTCCTCATCCTGCTTCCTGCCTCAGTGGCATTTGAGTTTCCTGTTCTGGAAACAGTCTCATCCTTAGCCTCCTTCTGAGACTTCCTATCATGTTCGACCTTCTTCTCCAGGGTCCTCTTATTTTTTATTTTTTGTATTTTTAGAGACAGGGTCTCACTATATTACCCAGGCTGGTCTCAAACTCCCTGGCTCAAGCAATCCTTTTACCTTGGCCTCCCAAAGTGCTAGGATTACAAGCATGAACCACTGCACACAGCCGGGTTCTCTTATTTTATATTATGCCTTCCTAGTTTCCTTTTGGACTCTCTTCTTCTGACAACTCATTACAAGCAAATGTACTTAACTCTTCTGTCCTTATCCCTTTTGCCACTTGGTGCACTGTCCTTGGGTGATCTTACCCATTCCATGCTTTAAATGGCTAATTATAGTTGATTTCCATCCATGGAGAACCTGGGTAAGTCAGATGGCTGGCTTTACCTCCCAGCTCTGCTGCTTACTAGCTGTGTGACTGTGGGCAAGTTGCTTAAACTCTGTGCCTCAGTTTCCTCATCTATCAAGTGAGGGTACAAATAATTAACCCCATAAATATGAAGCGTATCACTTCTCCTATTAACTGCCCCAATCCACTCTGAGTTTTATCTGGTTAACATTTATTAATTTGTCAGGTCTCACCTAAGATGTTACCTCCTACAGGAAACATTCCCAGGTGTTCAAATCTAGTTAGATCCTTTTTCCATGTCCCCTCATAATTCATAATTCATAATTCATAATTCTGACTGCCCTATTTCCCTGTCTTAGTGTTTGTCACATGTATCGTAACTGCTGATGTATTCAGATCAGGATCAGCTGGAAGCTTGTGACGGTAGAGATGGAGTCTGACTGGGTCATCATTGTGTCCCTAGGGTCTAGCTCAGTGCCTGGCACATAGCAGTACTTGATAAATACTTGCTGAATGAATGACTCATGAAATTGCAGGGTGCGATGACGCCTCTAAAGACATTCCTTCTTTGCGGTTACATCCCTAGGTTTTGTAGGTTAGAAAACTCTATTAGATTTGTTGTGGTTGGGTATCCTTGACAACGTGGCTCACAGTAACTCATGGAAGACCAAACTGCAAACCTAAATGACAGCCTTTAAAATTTTTAACGATGCTTATGGTGTTCTAAAGAACAATTTTATGAGGCCTTACTTGCTAATGTAATAGGCTCTCTTCAACACCTAATACTGTGATGTTATGAACATGGGAACATTTGGTTTTGCAAAGTGTTGTCATCAACAATAAGCTTCTCAAGAGCAGAAGTTTCCACCGTAGTGTGCACAGGGGCTGTGGACTTTTTGAATATTTGAAGGACTGTCATATGGAAAGGGATCAGGCTTAGTGTGTGGGACTCCAAGAGCTAGGACACAACAAGAATGCAGGTGCCTTCTCTTTAGAACAAAGAACTTTCGAACTGTAACAGCTGTCTGGAAATGAGTGGGCCACCCCGGAGGTCATGACCTTATCACCATGTGTGTTCAAGCATGGCAGGGAGAAGCCCTGGGCAGGGATATCTGGAAGGAGAAGGACAAGTGGGGACTTCAGGGTCCCTTCTAATCCTGAGAGTCTGGCAGTGCCCTACTCACCCAAGGACCATTGAGCTAGGCCCTGTGCCCACACCATAGGCCCTGTGCCCACACCCTGCCCCAATAAATGGCTCAGGAAGAACAAGCGCTACATACTCTTTGGCAAGATATGCCACCATCAGCTTAATTATTTAAATCATTTTGATGAATGGTTTTATGGCCTTTCTTGAAATTGATGTTGTTATTAGCACTGCCCAATAACTTTTCCTTTTTGGTCTCTTGGTAAAGGTGTGTCTGTATCTTGACTTTAGCTTGTGCCTGGCCTGTGTGATAGGGGTAGACCATAACAGCCTGAGAACATTAAATTCTGGAGTGCATTTTGGAATGAGCACCCCCAGATTTGATTCTGGTGTCTTAGGCTGGTTTTGCATTGGTTGTCTGGGAAATACTATAAAATTCACTTTCTCCTCCCAAACTCAGGATCACGCCCACCCCTCTTGGAGAAGGGAAGAGCACAGTTACCATTGGGCTTGTGCAGGCGCTGACTGCACACCTGAATGTCAACTCCTTTGCCTGTCTGAGGCAGCCTTCCCAAGGACCGACGTTTGGAGTGAAAGGTACTGTCTTTAACAACTAGTGTACTTTTCAGGGCAAAGTTGCGGGGAGCAAATTGTAAAAAGAACATTGTCAACAGATAAAGAGTTAACACTTTTCAGGGGACTTGATACTTTTCTTCGCTGCACACTCAGTACATAGTGGTCGCCCCACGTTGGTCCCCCTGGGCATGGAAGTGAGCAGTGAGAGCTGCCAGGGCTTCACTGGACACCTCGGGAGCCTGTTCCTGAGGCTGTGTTGCTCAAGGCTCCCACCTCAGTGCAGTCTCCCATTTCATCAGGACCTTCTTTGCCAAGTGATCTTGAAACACGGCCATCCATATCAGTGTTTGATCATCCCAGTCTCGGGAAAGGTCTTTCCCTCTGCTTTAGTCTCGGCTCACTGGAGTTGCTGTGTGGGGCCTGCAGAGCTCTCTGGAGACAGACTGGCTGTGGACAGCGAGTCGTGATGAAATTCCTCTTTGGCTGTGGTTGGGCTGGGATCTGGCACTTTCCCATTTGTCACTCTTTCTTCCTTGATTTATCATGAAATCATTCCTTAACTCACTTTACAATGGTATTTATTGCTGCAATTACAGTTTGTCTTTGGCACTTCATGATTTTTTAAGAATATTATATTTATATTACTGTTACAGATATTAAAAACGTATCTCATTAAGTACTGATAACTCATAGAGTGTCATGCATCATGTAGCGGAATGAACACTAGGGTTGGAGCAAGGAGGCCAAGGTTTTGGTCACAGCTGTGTTTCCTACCGCGATGTGACCCTTGACCACTTGAGCCAGTCACAACCTCTTGGAGCCGTATCTCTAAAAGTCCAAAATGCTGAGAGCGGCACCAGGCTCACCCAGTTGTTGTGAGGATCAAATGAGAAAGCAGGTAAAGAATGAGGGCTACTGTCAAATGATACACACATGGGCGGTGCTGTTACTGCTTTAGGAAAGAGGAATCCTTTTACTATAACAACCAACATTTTTAGGGATATGCAGCATGACAAATCTCACATACTATTATCTGAAATAAATTGAAGTTTATAATTTATTCATTTGAGGTGGTTATGCGGTGGGTTTTGTTTTGTTTTGTTTTGTTTTGAGACAGAGTCTCACTTGGTTGCCCAAGCTGGAGTGCAGTCGTGCAATCTTGGCTCACTCCAACCTCTGCCTCCCAGTTTCACGTGATTCTCCTGCCTCAGCCTCCCAAGTAGCTGGGACTACAGGCGCCTGCCACCATGCCTAGCTGATTTTTTGTATTTTTAATAGAGATGGTGTTTCACCATTTTGGCCAGGCTGGTCTCGAACTCCTGACCTCAAGTGATCCACCCGCCTCAGACTCCCAAAGTGCTGGGTTTACAGGCATGAGCCACCTCGCCCAGCCACAGTGTATTTTTTTTAAACAAAGTTTTCTCAGATATGAAATCATGTACAATTGATTTAGATAAAGTATAGTCACAGAGATCTAATAATAAATTAACAAAATATTCTCATATCCTAGTATGTTTTATAGTAATGACATCTGCTCTATTTTTACCTTTTTTTTTTAAGTAAAGAAACAGAGGTATAGTTAAACAAAGTGTCAACTTGTTTTTTTTTTTTCTATTCTGCTTGGACATAACCGTTAGTGTCTCTCACTGCCTTTTGTTACTTCATCTTGGGTGTGACACCTCTGTGTTGGGTTTGGGGAGCTGTGTCCTTTGGGCTGTGTCCATCGTGGCAGCTGTACTTGGTGACTCGTTTGAAATGCCGCTTGCTCTGTTGTTTAGGAGGAGCCGCGGGTGGTGGATACGCCCAGGTCATCCCCATGGAGGAGGTAAGACCTTGAAGAGATGCGGGTCAGCTATCACTATGTCTCCTTCTGACATCTTGTCTCTGCTCCCATCCACACAGGCCCACAGACCCTCCTCCACAATCCCAAAGTCCTTAAGGCTCTGAAACTCCAAAATGTTTACATAACTCACCCAGTGGCAAACCCTAGTATTTACTGTGATGAGCTATAATTATATGGATTTTGTCTGTGCTACTTGGTGTGAATATTCGCATACATTGCAGAAAAGTTATTTTTGATTAACAGGTGCTGACCTAGCCCCTGCTTGGGATGTTTTACAAATAAACTACATGTAAATCATACTGCCTTCCTAAACTCCAAAATATTCTGAACCCTAAAACCCTGCTGGTCTTGCGGGTCTGGATGAGAGAATGTGGGTCTGTGCCTCTCTCAATCATCTGCTGTACTGCCGAGTTCACAAAGACTTCACGCTTCCCCTCTGTCAGTTCAGGCTCCAGTGTGTGCCTCGGCAGCACAGATACTAAAACTGGAATGACACAGAGAGGATTCGCATGGTCCCTGCACGAGGATGACATGCAAATTTGTGAAGTGTCCCATTAAAAATAAAAGACTCCAAAATAAAAGAGTTCCAGAGGAAAATGGTCAAAAAGAACTGACGTTGTTAATTCCCACTTCTCTAAGAACTCCCCCTTTGTTCCGCATAACCTCTTCTTTGTCGCCTGTAACTAACCAGTGACCAGTTCTTTTCATTTCCACTCTCTGCATCAACCTCATCATTCAGGGCCTGGGCAATCTTCCAAAACCCAAATCTGAGCAGGTCACTTTCCTGTTCTGTCATTTCTGCCGTTGCCTGTCACCCTCCAGCACAGCACAGGAGGTCCTCGTGGGCGGCTCCGCTCCTGCTTCCCTGTCCGCATGTCCCCACCTGCCTTCTCTCCACCGCGTCAAGCTCCTTGCAGACTCTTTTTTTTTTTTTCTTTTTGAGACAGAGTTTTGCTTTGGGCTCAGGCTGGAGTGCAGTGGCATAATCTCGGCTCACTGCAACCTCCACCTCCCAGGTTCAAGCAATTCTCATGCCTCATTCTCCTGAGTAGCTGGGATTACAGGCAACTGCCACCATGCCTGACTGATTTTTTGTATTTTAGTAGAGATGGGGTTTTACCGTGTTGGCCAGTCTGGTCTCTAACTCATGAGCTCAGGCAGTCCGCTGGTCTTGGCCTCCCAAAGTGCTAGGATTACAGGCGTGAGCCACTGTGCCCAGCCCTTGCAGACTCTTCCTGTTCTCTCTCAGTTCCAGGATTTTCCGATGCCTGGAACATTTTTCCTTTTCTGTCCTCTTTACCCAGCTTAGGGGTTTTGTCAAGGTTCTTCTCTACCCCACAGACTCCCTCTGTGTTTATGGCTATCTAGTTCAGTTGGCTGTGGCGAGTTGTGCGCCTTTCTTGAGGTCTCAGGTCCCAGCATTGAGCAGAGTAACCAGCACATAGTAGGAACTCACTAGAAAGTATTTGTTGACTTTGTTAAAGGAATAGAAGTGTTTACCCAGGAAGGTCTGAGTGTCAGGGAGGCTAAAGAGAAAATCAGTATAAACTTCAAGTACTGGGAGTGGCAGTGAGAAAGAGTAGTCCAAGGCACTGCTGAGAAAAATCATCCCAGGCCTCAGGTCAGAATGGGGATGGGTACATTCACAAGCCAGACCCAGAACCAGGAGGTCAAATTAGAGGTGGCATACAAGGGGCATACACAGGGGAATGGCTCGGGTTTAGCCAGCAAATTGGAAGGACATTGGTGTCCCACTGGTTTAAGGCATCAGCTATGTGGCTTGGAGGAGAGAGCTACTTTATTTTACTTTATTTTATTTTATTTATTTATTTAATTTTTTTTTTTTTTTTTTTTTTTTTTT
>NW_016808851.1:1059462-1062174 GCF_001698545.2 Rhinopithecus bieti
CCGCCCGTCTCGGCCTCCCAAAGTGCTGGGATTACAGGCTTGAGCCACCGCGCCCGGCCTATTTTATTTTATTTTATTTTTTGAGATGGAGTCTCGCTCTGTCACCCAGGTTGGAGCGCAATGGTGTGATCTTGGCTCGCTGCAACCTCTGCCTCCCAGATTCGAGTGATTCTCCTGCCTCAGCCTCCCGAGAAGCTAGGATTACAGGTGCCTGCCACCATGCCCAGCTAATTTTTGTATTTTAATAGAGACAGAGTTTCACCGTGTTGGTCAGGCCAGTCTTGAACTCCTGACCTCAGGTAACCCACCCGCCTCCGCCTCCCAAAGTGCTGGGATTACAGGCGTGAGCCACCACTCCTGGCCAAGAGGACTACCTTATGAGGGTGGAGTGGGCCAGACACACTCGGGCAAGTTTGTTCCTTGAAGTTGAGTGCCTCCAGTCTCTTCTTCATCTGTATCCTCCCAACTCTGAGCACTATGCCTGACACTTAGGGGATGTTTGTTGACTGAGTGCCAGGCACAGACAATATGTACTGGATGGAACATAATAAACCACCATAGGGGAAAATGTTAGAATAAATTCCAGATGGACTGAGGAATTGAAAGTGAAAACACTATGACTGGAAGGATGAGAAGGAGCCGGCCTTGTGAAAAATGAGGGAGAGCATTCAGCCAGTGGGAACTGCTGGTGGGAAAGCCCTGAGGCAGGAAAGGGTGTGACCTGTTCAGGGAAGTGGAGGACACCAGGCTGGCTGGGGCCCCGTGGGCCAGCGGGAGTTGGGGGGTTGAGGTAGAGAAGTGTGCAGGCGCCAGCTCTGTTGGGTAATTGCAATTTGTAGCCAAGAACCTGGATTTTATTTGAAGTGCCAAGGTCAGCCATTGAAGGGATCTTGACAGATAACACAATGCAGATTGAGTTTTATTAAAATCACCCTCTCTTCTGTGTGATGAAGGGACCAGGGGCCTCTCAGTAGACATGATGAATCCAGGAGGAAGACTATGGAAGTAGCCCAGGGAAAGATGGCAGTGGCTTGGCCTAGGATGGGGCAGTGAGGATGGAAAAGAGGAAAAAACAGTTTAAGATTTCTTTGCTGATGTGTGCAGGATTAGATGTTGGGGGTGAGAAAAGGGGAGGATTCAAGGATGACATCCAGGGTACTGGCTTGAGCAACTCAGTAGACTCATTTGTTGAGGCAGAGAACAGGAGAGTGATGGTATGAGGTTTGAACTGTGTAGTGTGGGGTGTGGTGGAGGGTGGGAGTCAGAAGGAGGGAGTCAGTGTAGAGGCCTATAAAACATGCAGGTGGACATCAAGTAGACGGCTGGAAAGAAAAACTTACATTCCAGTTGTGAAATGGCCAAAGGGTTCAATAGAAACATCGGAAAAGAAATATTAACTAAATGTGTATTCATCTTCACCAATCATCAAGTAAATAAATCTACATTAAAACCACTATCAGGCCGGGCACGGTGGCTCACGCTTGTAATCTGAGCACTTTGGGAGGCCGAGGTGGGCAGATCACTGAGGTCAGGAGTTGGAGACCAGCCTGACCAACATGGGGAAACCCCATCTGTAATAAAAATACAAAAATAAGCCAGGTGTGGTGGCAGGCGCCTGTAATCCCAGCCACTCAGGAGGCTGAGGCAGGAGGATCACTCAAACCTGGGAGGCAGAGGTTTCAGTGAGCCAAGATCACACCACTGCACTCCAGCCCGGGCAACAAGAGTGAGACTCCATCTCTAAATAAATAAATAAATAAATAAATAAATAAAAATAAAACCACTATCAGTTACCATTTTACTTGTCAAGTTGACAAAATTAGATTTTTCAAAAAAGTTATGATACCAAATTTTGGCAAAGAAATTGAAATGGACTCCCACACACTGCTGGGAAGTGTATGTTGATAAAAACACTTCTGGAAGAAGGGTAGAAATACATATTAAGTACTTTACTGTGCATATCCTTTGGCCCAAATAAATTCATTTTTAGTGCACCCTAAGGAAAAAATGAATATATGAGAAAATAGATCATTTTAAATTAAATATACCCTCACATAGTTTATAACATTAAAAAATGGGGGGATAATAATAGGACCTCAAGTTAACTATATTTTGAAGACTATTTAATGATGTAAAAATGCTAGCTATATTGAGAGTGGAAGAGCTAAAGTGTAAACTGTTACGGTGTTATGATTCCAACATTTAAAAGTACAAATATATATTTATAAAATATATATATACATATGTAATTTTTCATGTTTTCTCCAGTTAACATTATTTTATGTTATAAAGTAAAATTTTAACAAGAAAATATTTAACCTTCCAAGAAATTAAGGAAATGCAGCTTTAAAAAGAATAACACTTTGTCAACTATTAAATTATTTCTTAGTCTAAAAGTTACTTTATTTCTGAAGTGACTGATCTACTACTAGTGTTTTGCGGATGACACTTCATCCCTTTCAGAAAGCAATTTGGTGATATTATCAAGATCCCAATGGCCGGGTGCAGTGGCTCACGCCTGTAATCCCAGCACTTTGGGAGGCTGAGGCGGTGGATCACAAGGTCAGGAGTTCAAGACCAGCCTGGCCAACATGGTGAAACCCCATCTCTACTAAAAATACAAAAATTAGCCAGGCATGGTGGCGGGCACCTGTAGTCCCAGCTACTCAGGAGGCAAGAGAATTGCTTGAACCCGGAGGCAGAGGTTGCAGT
>NW_016808851.1:1062580-1118841 GCF_001698545.2 Rhinopithecus bieti
ATATGTAATTTTTCATGTTTCTCCAGTTAACATTATTTTATGTTATAAAGTAAAATTTTAACAAGAAAATATTTAACCTTCCAAGAAATTAAGGAAATGCAGCTTTAAAAGAATAACACTTTGTCAACTATTAAATTATTTCTTAGTCTAAAAGTTACTTTATTTCTGAAGTGACTGATCTACTACTAGTGTTTTGCGGATGACACTTCATCCCTTTCAGAAAGCAATTTGGTGATATTATCAAGATCCCAATGGCCGGGTGCAGTGGCTCACGCCTGTAATCCCAGCACTTTGGGAGGCTGAGGCGGTGGATCACAAGGTCAGGAGTTCAAGACCAGCCTGGCCAACATGGTGAAACCCCATCTCTACTAAAATACAAAATTAGCCAGGCATGGTGGCGGGCACCTGTAGTCCCAGCTACTCAGGAGGCAAGAGAATTGCTTGAACCCGGAGGCAGAGGTTGCAGTGAGCCGAGATCATGCCACTGCACTCCAGCCTAGGTGAAAGAGCGAAACTCCATCTCAAAAAAAATAAAATAAAACAAAAATACTTCATCCCTTTCAAAAAGCAATTTGGTGATATTATCAAGATCCCAAGGGCCAGGTGCTGTGGTGCACACCTGGAATCCTAGCACTTTGGGAGGCTGAAGCAAGAGGATCACTTGAGCCCAGGAGTCTGAGACCAACCTGGGCAACATAGTGAGACTGCATCTCTACAAAAAAACGAAAAGAAAGAGAGCTCATTTAACCTAGTAACTACTCTCCTGAAAATATATTACTCATTAGCAATTAATTTTTTTAAAAAAAGGAAAAGCTATTTGTGTATATTCTTTATAACTGTGGCCTTCCTTGTAGAAGTGAACATTTGGTAGTAGCGTATGTATCCAGCCTGAAACTTTTGGTACATCTACCATATACAGCTTCTATAAACTATACACAAGATTATTATAGAAAAAGTTTTGTGAAAAAGGAAACTTGGAAGTTTGTAGGAAGCTGATTCTACAAGTGATAATCATGTGTGCTCATGAGACTGGAAGGAAAATAACAAAATGAGTAGAGTCATGAGGGTAAAATACTTTATTTCCCCCAAATTCTGTGATATTTCATATTATTTTATTGTTACCATTTATTTTATGCCCTGCCTCATTCCAAAGTATATTTAATATGATACTGTTTTCTAGATAATAAAACAAGGAAGAAACGTAAAGTGAGTGACTATAAGGAGATTCATTATTAAATTCATCAGAATGTTTTGCCTTAACCTGAGGATGGAAGAATTTATGATCTGAGCGATTGCTCAAAGGTTCTTTGTTGTCACGTGGAAGACCTTGACCTTGATTTTCTGATTTAGGTGTTCCTATAGACTCAGCTCATCATAAGGATATGTAATTTGCATGCTATTTTATTCAGTCCTTAAATTCCATAGTTGTTTGAAACAAATAGGAAGATGTCTTAGCCAGGCACAGTGGCCCAGGAGCTCATTACCAGCTTAGGCAACATAGCAAGACCCCCGTCTCTACAGAAAATTCAAAAATTAGCCAGGCACAATGGCGTACACCTATAGTCCCAACCTACTTAATAGGCTGAGGTGAGAGGATTGCTTGAGCCCAAGAGTGTGAGGATACAGTGAGCTATGATCGCGCCACTGCACTCCAGTCTGGGTAACAAAGCAAGACCCTATTTCTGAAAATAAGTAAATAGATATCTTATTTCTCTAGTTCAACCTTCACTTGACTGGAGACATCCACGCCATCACCGCTGCCAATAACTTGCTGGCTGCCGCCATCGACACAAGGATTCTTCATGAAAACACACAAACAGATAAGGTGAGAAGGATGCCTTGCTAGCCATTTTGGGTATTGTATCCTGGAATTCCTGGATTCTTAAGGAGTTTGTGGAAAGATTTCTGGTGTCTGCAAATTCTGAAATGTTATTCAATTCAATTTTGTGATTTTTACATATGTCCCTATTTCCTGAGGAGAAGGAGCCATCGTTTGGTCAGATTCTCAAATGGGTTTATGAGCACTCCCAAGTTATTGGGAGAATTGTAGTGTGTTGTAAAAGCCAAACATTCTCTGAGATGAGTCCTTAGTTTTAAAGATAGTAGGTAGACCAGTTCTCTTCATTCTGGTCATAGGTCCAATCTCTAATCTATTCTAAGGGGATTGGACAGATGTCGTTTTTAGACTAACGTTATGTGGAGCTATTTTAGATGTGCTGAAAAGATGTCAGAGACCCTTATTGGGCTTCGTGTGCATGTAGGTTAAGAGTTAAACTACACCCCCAAAGGGGACAGCCCACCAGAAGCTAATTCCTCACAGACATAGGACATAGATAAAAGGGGTACTTTCTGGCATGTTTTACAAGGGTCCTCACTTTCTTTAATTAAAGTAGTTCCTTAGTGAGTCTTTGCTCCATAATCCAGATACATCTTCATTTGGTAGTTGTAGCGATATAGATCAAGAAATATATTTATGCCAACTCTTTGCAATGTGTGTTATTTCAGATCTCGTCAGTTTTATGAAAATGACAGAATTTAAGTCAACATTGTTTATATTAGCCCGCAAATTTTAATAGGGTCTTTTATCTAAATAGTTTGGTTATAAATGCAATGAATTTTTGTCATATCCTGTGAATTGTCCAAGTTCATGGACGATTAACTTTTGTCTGGTCTCATTTTTGTTTTGTGTTTTTAGGCTCTGTATAATCGACTGGTTCCTTTAGTGAATGGTGTCAGAGAATTTTCAGAAATTCAACTTGCTCGGCTGAAAGTAAGTTTCCAGTTAAAAATTCTTTAAAACCAAAAGGTCCTAGAAGCACATCAGAAAGATTGTCAAAGCCTGAAATGTTCAACTTGATTTGATTTTGGTTTTCAGATATCCTTTTGGGTATTAAACTCTATAGAGACCGAACACTGGAGCAAAGAGAGCACAGTGTTCAAAGCCTGAACCCTGGTTCTACTCGAAAGAGCCAGGTGGACAAATTAATTAACCTTTTTTCAGTCTCAGTTTCTTCATCTATGAAATGAGAGGACTATTTTGCTAATTTATGAGTACCCTAGACAACTGACAAGTTAGCTGGACATAGGAGCACATACATACCTGTAGTCCAAGCTACTCATGATGCTTGCTTGTGAGAGGTTTGCTTGAGCCAAGGTTATAGTGCACCATGATAGCGCCTGTGAATAGCCACTGCATGCCTGCCCGGGCAACACAGCAAGATCCCATCTTTTAAAAAAAAATAACAAATTAGGGTTTTTGGTGAGTCCTTGTCTTTCTAAAGTGAAATATTTTTATGAAATTTGTTGAATTTCTAGGAAATTATAAGATAACCTTTGAAAACTCATCTATCTAATTTATGGTTTTTTGTTTTGTTGTGTTGTGTTTTTTGAGACAGAGTTTTACTCTTGTTGCCCAGGCTGGAGTGCAGTGGTATGATCTTGGCTCACTGCAACCTCCGCCTCCCTGGTTCAAGTGATTCTCCTGCCTCAGCCTCCCAAGTAGCTGTGATTACAGACATGCACCACTGCACCCAGCTCCTTTTTATATTTTCAGTAGAGATGGGATTTCACCATGTTGGCCTGGCTGGTCTCAAATTCCTGACCTCAGGTGATCCATCTACCTTGGCCTCCCAAAGTGCCAGGATTACCAGCGTGAGCCACTGTGCCCAGCCTCATCTATGTTTTTGTTGCAGCAAACACTACAATTATACTTGCGTATGCCATCTTAATTCTTAAAACCTGTCTTATCTTTTTTTCTGATGCCATTTGCTGCCTCTGGTCTTTTAATCATATTGCTTGCTACTAGCTCTGTTTCAGAGACTAAAAAATAACCCTAAATGGTATATGCCACTGGTTGGCATTAAGTGGTTTTAAAAATTCACCTCCTGCCTCTTACTGAACCAAGTTCAGTGTGTTGAAGTAGTGAGTAATTCCATCCTTGGCAGCTATAACAACATGCAGTTTCTGTTTCACAGAACTTTTTTATGCTTCATCATTAAAAATCACTTTTTTTTTTTTTTTTGTGACAGTCTTGCTCTGTTGCCCAGGCTGGAGTGCAATGGCACAATCTCGGCTCACTGCAACTTCTGCCTCACAGGTTCAAGCGATTCTCCTGCCTCAGCCTCCCAAGTAGCTGGGATTACAGGCATGCACCACCACGCCAGGCTAATTTGTATTTTTAGTAGAAACAGGGTTCACCATGTTGGCCAGTCTGGTCTCGAACTCCTGACCTCAGATGATCCGCCTGCTTTGATCTTCCAAAGTGCTGGGATTACAGGCATGAGCCAGCACGCCTGACCCAGTTTAGTTTAGTTTTATTTTGTTTTTTGAGACGAAGTTTCGCTATGTTGCCCAGGCTGGAGGGCAATGGCACGATTTCAGCTCACTGCAACCTCCGCCTCCTGGATTATAGCAATTCTCCTGCTTCAGCCTCCTGAGTAGCTAGGATTGCAGGCATGCACCACCATGCCCGGCTAATTTTTGCATTTTTTGTGGAGACAGGGTTGATCCATGTTGGTCAGGCTAGTCTTGAACTCCTGACCTCAGGTGATAGGCCCACCTTGGCCTCCCAAAGTGCCAGTTTAGTTTATTAAAAGGCTTTACTAATCATGGAGAAAATAAAATTAGAGGGATAATTTTGGTGACCCTTTATTTTCTGTTTCTTCTCAAACTTCTCGCCTTTTTTCTTCTTAATCATTAGAAACTGGGAATAAATAAGACTGATCCGAGCACACTGACAGAAGAGGAAGTGAGTAAATTTGCCCGTCTCGACATCAACCCATCTACCATCACGTGGCAGAGAGGTGGGTGCTGGGGAGGTGCCAACAGGCTGATGGCCAGGTGGAGAGGCGTGTTCGAGCCAAAGCTCTTAAATTCAGAAACTCACAGTTTGATTCTGTCCAATGGTCTTCCCAGCCTGTGCTTCATATTCCCACCATTTATTTCAGTTACTATTATCATACCACCCTCCTCCCTTATCCTTGCCTCCGATTAAAACAAAAATTCTGTTCAGGCTCAATCCCATCTACTCCTATGTCTTGCAAATTTCCAAGGAAAATTACCTAATTTTCTCTTCTGTTTCTCTCTCCTTTGACCTCTTGTCTCTATATTAAGAAGAAGAAAAAAAATCAAACAACCTTTTTTTAAAGATCACGTCTCCCTAGCTTTGTCCTGCTTCTCCTCCACCCACTATCCCACCTTCTTCCGTTCACTTCCTTACCACCGGCTCTTGGTAGCTCTCTGTGTTTCCAGTGCTGGATTTTCCTCCAAATCTGATATGTGCTTTCACCCACTTAGCGAGGCATCCCTCCACCACTTCAAATGCAGCTGGGTGGACTTCCCGTGAGCTCCCCACGACCTCGACTTCCCTGCTTCCCTCTCAGCTGTGATATCCCCTTCCTTCTCCCACACGGCCCTCAGTCTCATCACTCACTGTCGGATGGGACAGAGGGAAATGCACTAAACGGGAAGTCAGGAGCCCTGCATGTGTGTCTCCCCTGCCACTGACTCACTGCATGACCTCGAGCAAGTCTCATGCATGTTTTTGGCGTTGGAGACGGAGATGGAGATGGTCACATAACGCTGCACAGAAACACGGCAACCACATTTTATGAACCCTTCGTGGCTACAGAAATGTTCGATGGCATGGGTCCCTGATCCTTCCTGGATTATTCTCATACTTGTGCCCTCATTTACCTCTTTGTACTCACATTTGAAACATGTTTATCAGATGCATATTTTATAGCAGTTCCTGACTAATAGATTACCTTGCTTCCATTTCCATCCCCCAGTTCAGAGGGTTCACATTAACAGAGATATCCCATTGTGATCAGAGGCCTCCAGTGGCTCCTCACCTCCTGGGGGATACAGTTGCCATCGTAGAGCTCGGCCTTCAGGACACCCGCAGTGGCTTCCCTCCCTCTGCTCCCTGCCTGCTTTCTAGTCAGGAGGGCCAGCTTCTGTCCTACTGCCAGCCCTAGCTGGGCCGTCTCCATCCTGTCTCCCGCCTAGCCAGTCTTGCCCTCCAAGATGCACCCAGGTCTCGTCCCTTAAGGGAGCTTCCCTTCTGGGAATCCACCCAGCCAGTCCATGAAGAATTTAGTGTTTTCCCACAAACCATGAGGTAGAGAGTCAAAGACCAGAGACTGAGCGCTGGCTCTGCCCTTTATGAGCTGCACAACTTTGGACAGACTGCTCACTCAGTTTCCTCGTCTTTAAAATGGAATCATAATTCCAGCTGCCTTGCTGGGAGGCTTCACTGAAACATGAGCATCTTTTCCAGACCTGAAAGCTCTGGCCACACAATCATCAGAAGTCACTGTGGTGATAGCTGTACTGAGTAGAGTTTTTTGTTTGTTGTTATTTTGAGACAGAGTCTCACTTGCTCTGTCACCTAGGCTGAAGTGTAGTGGCATGATCTTGGCTCAGTACAACCTCTGCCTTACTGGCTCAGTCGATTCTTTTACCTCAGCCTTACGAGTAGCTGGAATTACAGGCACATACCACCACACATTGCTAAATTTTGTATGTTTAGTAGAGATGGGGTTTCACCATGTTGGCCAGGCTGGTCTGGAACTCCTGACTTCAAACGATCCGCCCACCTCAGCCTCCCAAAATGCTGGGATTACAGGCACGAGCCACTGTGCCTGGCTTGGGTAGTTTTTTTGAGTGTCTTTGTCTCCCAAACTAAACTAAAATGTCCTTGGAAACTTTGTGGGGTTTTTTTGTTTTGTTTTGTTTTGTTTTTTTGAGACAGGGCCTCATTCTGTCACCCAGGTTGGAGTGCAGTGGTGCAGTCTCTACTCACTGCGAGCTCCGCCTCACAGGCTCAAGCGATTCTCCTGCCTCAGCCTCCCGAGTAGCTGGGATTCCAGGCATGTGCCACAACACTCAGCTAATTTTCTTATTTTTAGTAGAGACGGGGTTTCATCATGTTGCCCAGACTGGTCTCAAACTCCTGAGCTCAAGTGATCTGCCTGCCTCGGCCTCCCAAAGTGCTGGGATTACAGACATGAACCACCACACCCAGCCTAGAAACTTTTAAGGATATATTTTTCATTTTGAAATAACTAATAATATTATAGAGATTTTGGAAATGTCTCAAGAATTTTAAAAACCTTGCTATACTAATAAAACTATTCATAGTTTTTTGTGTGCATCTAGTTTTTTGGTATAACTCTAGTTATAACTTAAGTGTATAGATTTTATATCCTACGAGTTTCATTCATTTATATCATAAGCATTTTGTATTTTGTTAGCTCTTTGTGGTAATGGTCATTTTAAATACTCTAGAATATTCCTTTGTGGATGAACCACAACTTACTTAAGCAAGGCTTAGTTCTTGAAAACACCGATAGCATTTTAAATAATGAGCATGAATACTTTCAGCATTTTATTAAGAAGCCTACATATTTTTTCTGAAATTTTTTATAATTAGGAAGATTTATTATTAAAATGTCATCCTGTCCAAAATGTATTGTCATCTTTTTTTTTTTTTTTCAAGGCGTTTGTGATTTTGTGTTACTCTTCAAAACTTTTTTGGAGGTTTACTGATAGGAAAATCGCGAAGGTGGAAATGAGTGTATTTTAAACCAAGCATATGGATGTGCTAAAAGAGAAAGTTTTATGCCAATTGGTATTCTTCGGTATCTGCTTTGGGGCTCCAGCCTGAGCAGCCATCAGAAACAGGGCAATGGCTTAGACATGGATCTTGGAAGAGAAAGGCTATATCATCTTTTATACCTGGTGCTGGTATGCAGTTGGTTTCTCCCTGGAGCCAGGAAGGACTGAAGTGTTTTGTGGTTGTGAATCACTTTTAATGGAAGTGACAACTTTACAAAATTTTTCCAGAAAAAGATTTGAATTTCATTATTGTTCAGGGTACTGAAGTAAAGAAAACTTTATTGCTGTGGACAAGCTACCTGGGTCAGAGGAATTTGGAATGACATTTGATAAGTAGTTTGGCTCTTACGACCATGAATTAATACCATCAAAAGAATTTAGAACATTTGCTAGTAGAGTTTTTTGGCTTAAACCTAGAACTAATGTAACCCTTGTGATGAGATTGGATCCTTATTTGATTTGACAACTAGAGCGGGACAGTCAGGGTACATGGTGGAGGGAGACCCTCTTCTCAGGCCATATGTGTGTTGTGCCGTTTAATGACCACCCCTTCCTTTCAGCCTGTGTACAAAATCTGATGATTGTTTCATCTTTTTTTTTGTTTTTTGTTTTTTTTTTAAGACAGAGTCTTACTCTCTTGCCAGGCTGGAGTGCAGGGATGCAATCTCAGCTCACTGCAACCTCCAACTCCCTGGATCAAGCGATTCTCCTGCCTCAGCCTCCCGAGTAGTTGGGACTACAGGTGTATGCCACCACGCCCACCTAATTTTTGTACTTTTAGTAGAGACGGGGTTTTACCATGTTGGCCAGGATGGTCTCGATCTCCTGACCTCATGTCATCCACCTACCTCGGCCTCCCAAAGTGCTGGGATTACAGGCGTAGCCACTGTACCCGGCTGATTGTTTCATCTTATGCCTCATACCGAAAGTTTAAAGGCCTCATGTGCCTGGACTCAGAGTGGAACAAGGAACCCACAGACCTTTCCAGAAATGCTTAACATAAGCAGAAGAAAATGTAGACGTATAGCCATTTTGTTACAGAGCACAATTTTGCACAGATGAGCCTCTGCCTCTCCGAGCATCTGAGTCCCGGGGCCTCACAGGCTTGCTGTCTCTCCATCTCCCTTGCATGCCCATCTCCTGGCCGTGGACCAAGGGCCCACAAGCCTTCCTCAGCTTCAGGGAATCAACCATCAAGTGGCTCGTTTCTTGCCCCAACAGCACTCTAGGGAATCAGTACCGTGTCTTCCACTGGAGCCGAAACAGTGGGCCTGCCCGATTGAACA
Source organism: Rhinopithecus bieti (assembly GCF_001698545.2). Lineage (NCBI taxonomy): Eukaryota > Metazoa > Chordata > Mammalia > Primates > Cercopithecidae > Rhinopithecus > Rhinopithecus bieti. Next base: position 1,071,487 of record NW_016808851.1, read on the forward strand.
CCTTGTACTGCCAGGCTCTTAGCCAGTATTGGCTGTTTCATCAGCCATTAGGCATACTCTGGATGTTCCTTACGACATAGTCAGCACTGTAGTAGAGTCAGCACTGTAGTACTAAAAGGGATGGTTCCGAGCAAAAAATAAGCGAACAGATCTCCCCCTGCTGCCTCCACCCCCACACCCACTGGCACTGTCCTAGCATGCCTTACATCAGAGGCTGGCACTGTCTTCGCTATATCTCTGTACAGCTGGCTCGGGACTAGGCACAAGTAGCCCCTCAATACATATTCCAGGAGTGAATAAGTGTTTCTTATTCCACCTTTAGTTCTATCGTTCAGAGACCAGGAATTCCATTCTGGATCACTAACTTAGGGTTACTTTCTAGTATCTTTCTTGTGGACTGGAATTTAACCTCCACATTTCTTATGTGTCACTGATGCATCGCTTACTGGGCCATGTTAAAGGCACAGGTAGGCTTTGGAGGCCACTGATTCTAGGTGATCTTGCCAGACATTTTTTTTTCTTGTTTTCTCTTTGCTAAATAAAAAACAGCTGAATTTCTCTTGTTGATTTTAAAGAAATTTGATAAAAAGATCCCCTCAATCTGGTGCCAAGATCATGTATAGTACATAGCAGGAAAGATGTTTTTAGTTGATTGACTTTGCACCCCATGTACATCTTGAGAAGAATAGTCGTGGCTGACAATACTGTTGAAAAGCAGGCCTTTCATTTTGTATATGCTCCGCTTATAGCTGGAAAACTCATAAAGAAGGTTTCTGTGTGTTTATGTGAGTGTCAATTAGTGTTTGTGTGAGGGTGTGAGTATGTCTGAGTGTGTGTGAGAGAGAGGGAGCTTGTTATAAAGACTAACAACAGCTGAGTCAGGGAATAGCCACAAGCTAAACCAAACCTAATTTTCACAAAATGTAAGTAACTGCAATTCTTGTTTTGTTTTGAGAGACAGGGTCTTGGCTGGGTGCCTTGGCTCACGCCTGTAATCCCAGCACTTTGGGAGGCCGAGGCAGGTGGATCACATGAGGTCTCACAGGAGGTCGAGACCAGCCTGGCCAACATGGCAAAACCCCATCTCTTCTGAAAATACAAAAAATTAGCCAGGCAGGTGGCAGGCATCTGTAATCCCAGCTACTTGGGAGGCTGAGGCAGGAGAATCGCTTGATCCCAGGAGACGAAGGTTGTAGTGAGCCGAGATCGTGCCACTGCACTCCAGCCTGGGCAACAGAGCAAGACTCTGTCTCAAAAAAAAAAAGAGACAAAGTCTCACTTCCATCTCCCAAATGGGAGTGCAGAGACACAATCATGGTCATTGCAGCCTCAGCCCCCCAGACTCAAGCAATCCTTCCACCTCATTTTTGTATTCTTTGTAGAGACAAGGTCTCACTGTATTGCCCAAGCTGTTCTCAAATTCCTAGGTGATCCTCCCACCTCAGCCTCCCAAAGTGCTGGGATGACAGGTGTGTGCCACCACACCCAGCCAATAACTGAAGTTCAAATAAGCCAGTGAAGAAAATAAAGAGAACTGGTGCTTGCTTTAATCACCATTGACTCCCCCTGCCGCCCCCCACAATACTACTTTATTTACTTTTGCTTTTTAAAATTATGGTAAAATATACATAAGATTTTTTCCCCATTTGTAAGCACACAATTCATGGCATTAAATACATTCACAATGATTACACTATTATCACTATCTATACCCAGAACCTTTTCATCATCCCCAACAAAAACTCCTTATCCATTAAATAGTCATTCCCCTCTTCTGCCCCTGACTATTCTAGGTGCTTGATATAAGTGGACTCATATAGTACTTGCCTTTTCGTATCTGACGTACTTCACTATGCACAGTGTTTTCAACATCCATTCACCTATCAACATGACTTTCTTTTATAGCCGTATAATATTCCATTGCCTGTCTATGCCACATTTTGTTTATCCATTCACCTGTTGGTTGCTTCCTCCTTTTGACTATTTTGAATAGTGCTGCTATGAACATGGGTGTACAGATATCTGAGTGTCTCCTTTCGGTTCTTTCAAGTAATGCCAAGAAGGGAAGTTGCTGGTTGGGTTTTCTTTTTCTTTTTTTGTGAGAGGGAGTCTCACTCTGTCACCCAGGCTGGAGTGCAGTGGTACAATCTCAGCTCACTGTAAGCTCCACCTCCTGAGTAGCTGGGATTATAGTGTGCCTCAAGTAATTCTCCTGCCTCAGCCTCTTGAGTAGCTGGGATTATAGGTGCGCACCACCACGCCTGGCTAATTTTTATATTTTAGTAGAGATGGGGTTTCACCATGTTGGCCAGGCTGGTCTCGAACTCCTGACCTCAAGTGATCTGCTCACCTCGGCCTCCCAAAATGCTGGAGTTACAGGCATGAGCCACCGTGGTTGGCCTCTAGCAGATATTTTTTTGTTTATTTGATTCTTTCTCTGTGTCTACCCACTAGATGGTCAGTTTGGGGGAGCCTGACCTTTTCTCTTTTACCCTCTGCAACTTCGTGAGCATCAGAACAGTACCAGACACACACCAGGTGGCTGGTCCATATTTGTCTACTGAAGAACTAATCTGTTTTCTTTCAGTACTGGATACAAACGACCGATTTCTACGAAAAATAACCATCGGGCAGGGAAACACAGAGAAGGGCTATTCCCGGCAGGTAGGTGGTGCTTTCTTCCCGCTCTGTTCTTATGTTCATTTCCACTGGCTTGGGAGCTCACTCTTTGCCTTTCTTGCCTCATCCCCAACCTGTTGTGGCCAGTGGTTCTCTCACTGTTTCGGGCTCTCAGCAGGGCTGGGAGAGGATCAGAAGACATAGCTCCAGTGTCTTTTTACCATCTTTTCTATGTATGTTTATTTCATTTTCTTTTTTTCATATATGTTTCCAATTGTGTTTCTAGGAGGAGCCACTCAGGGTATTCTTTGAATATAAATTCTTACTTATTTTATTGGGAACCCACCCAGGTAATACTACATCTGCATAACTGATAAATGAAAATCTCAGACACATTACTCAAATTTCATATATCAAGGAACAAACACCTAGTTATTAGACTTAATAGCATGAGGATTTTTTTAAAGGATAATGGCTTATTAATACAAAAATGGCTTATTAATAAAATATAGAGAATGCAGAAGAAAAATTATGATGCCTGACTTCATTGTAGTAGATATTGGATGTGCATCAATGGCACTTAGGGAATACAAATTAATGCCTATGATTTTTCATCCAGGCACAGTGGGCTTCTAAATTGTGTTGTGGTTTTTTTTTTTTTCTTTTGAATAGGTTAGAAACTGTACATTTTAGTACAGTTTTAGATTTATGTCCCTTATGTTAAGTTTTTATTAGTGAAAAAAGAGTCATTTGTACTGTAGTAACCAATCCTTACACCAAATAGACTTGTGACCTTTTGAAGTGTCTTGAATTAAAAAGTGAATATAGGTATTGGATTAAGAAGAGAAACTAAGTTCGTGGACCTCATTTCCTCCCAGTCCTGCAACTTACACACACACACAAACAGATTTCAAATATCCATGCTAGCAAACTGGAATCATTGCCATGAAGTTTTAAAAAGTTCTGAAAAATAGAAAGATGGAATTAGATTGATGACTAAAAGGACAGCCCAAAATATGATGGACTTCTATCCTTAACAAGCATTCTTGCTTTTCATGTTCTTAGCCTCTCCTGCTAAAGTGGGAGTTTTATAAGAGCAGAGGTTATTCCCCTTTTTATTTGCTGCTGTATTCCCTATGCTCAGAACAGAACTTTGTTACATATAGTCATAGGTGTTCAGTAAATATCTGTTGAACAATTGAGTAGAATAAGTAAAAGACAATTTATGGATACAGAACTAAAATGCCAACATAAAAAAGATATTCATGAGTAATCATAAAACTGCAAATTGAAACAATGGAGTATCATTTACCTAGGAGCTTGTCAAGTGAAAATAGTAGGTACTAAATGCTAGTGAGGATGCAATGAAATGGGGGCATTTATGCAGCGTCGGTGGGAGTGGAAATCCTTTTTGGATGAGTTTGTTATTACCAAAATTTGAAATGACCCAACAATTACAACTTTGGAACTAAAATATTTTAAGAAAAGAAGAAGAAAATGTGTAACATGCAGAAAAAAATTCTGTGTATTAGGATATTTGTTGTGCCATTATTTGCAGTGGTGAAAACTGGAAACAATCCAAACGTCCAACAGTAGGGATGGTTGTATATATTTAGTCTGCCATTTTGTCCCATGGAAGAGTTGAAATTAGTAAATGTGTGTGCAGGTGTCATGACATGAGTAGAGAGCTCTCATACACATTGGAAAGGTTGTAAAACCCATTTAAAAAATTCGAAGTGAAATACTGATAGTATAAACCTGTTTATGTTAAGAAAAACCCAGCGTGTTTACTTACATTATAGGCACTTACAACTTATTTGTGTACATACGTGCCTAGAATGAAAAGTAGAAGGATGTATACCAACTGTTGGCATTAGTTGCCTGTGTAATGAAAAAGGCCCTTTCTCTGCGTGGTTTTGTACTGTTTAGGTACTGGAGAGATGGATGATTCACAGTGGCCTTGATTTCAGTGCCTACTCTGTGCATTGTATTGACAGTTCCATTATGTATATTAGCACATTTCATTTGTAAAGCTGTTTACAAATGAGGAAATTGGGATGTTATGTTAAAAAACTTGCCCAAGGTTATATCTTGTGTTGCTTTGTGCATAGATATTTTTAAGTAAAAAAGGGTTATAGTGTATTTAAGAGCTTTAACTGCTTTTATTTATCATAAGACTATAGTGAAGACATCTTTTTAGGTCAATAAAGGTAGACCTGTATCTTCATTTTTAACAGCCACATCATATCTCATAGACGTACCGTAGTAGCTTCAACCATTTCCCTGTTAATGAACATGTAGAGTGTTTGCAGTTTCGGGCCATCACAAGTAAGCTGTAGTAAGTATACATATATATTTTTGTGTATACTTATTGATAATATCCTTAGGATATTATTCCAGATGTGTGATTGCAGAGTCAAAGAGGATACAAATTTCCAATGTTGACATATGTTTTGACATTACCTTCCAGGAAATTCATATCAATTCACATCCTTGCCAATATCCCATATCCCATATTGGCCTTTGTTTGAATGTGTGCTAAATCCCTCATTTGCCCTATTGTGATTATTATGCATTGCATACCTGTATCAGAATATTTCATGCAATCCATAAATATATATACCTACTATATACCTACAAAATGAAAAGGTAAATACTAAATCAATAAATGTGTGATAATCTGATAAACAATAAAAATTTCATTTGCATCTTTATATGATTTTTGAAATATTTTATTTGCAAAACAAAAATGAGCAGCCTTCCGCTATGCATGTCATTTAATCATTAAAGTGAATAACAGTGATACTTCAATTGACCCAGTTAGTTTCTTTTTATGCTGAAGATGCGAAATTTTGTAATTGAAACAATTACAAATGAAGAGCTTGAATATGGATTATATGTTATTCTTATTTACGCGGCTAATATTTTAAGAATATGTCTAGTCTCATGTTTTATACAGAAAATCTCAGTATTAGTCATTTTCTCATATGCACTGTTTATAATGGAATGGTAGTATAGAGAACCCTAAGTTTCATACATTGAAAAACCACTTATGTTTGGAATGAGTTATATTGAGAATGTAATAATTGAATATAGTTGTATTTGACTTTCAGTTAATATTTTTTCACTAAATCAGTGACTAATGCAATCTCAACCAGGAAGTAGCCAGAAAGTTCCTTATTTCCTTCATTTCCTTACTTGTCAGTGACGGAAATGCATAATAAAATGTCTCATAAGGTGATCCCACCAGGGCATGGCCATTCTCTCTCTGCGTAAGCTTGAGCTTGTCTGGCTCACACTCCCCTTGGGAAGAAGAGAATTAAGCTGGGGCGTAATGAAGTGGTTCTGTCCAGAGAAACAGTCCTAGTGGCTAAATTATGAGGAGGAGGAAGTACACATTCTTGTGTCCCTTTTATTTCATGTTGGACTTTGTACAACAATGGAGCCAGAGCCAAGAGATGGGAATAGGAAGTCCTAGAACTTTTTGCTAAAAGTCTCTGCTCTCTAGCTTTCACTGCTGAAAGCTTCAAGATCTGATGTCGCCATACCCTCCCGGTCAGCTGAAAATTGAGTCTGTGCCACCAGTTGACTGGGGTGCCCTCCCTGCTGTGTGGAGATCCAACTCTGGGAAAGTAGCCTCACATGCAGGAAACCAACATCTTTCATTGCCCCTTATCTCTGCACCAGACAGACAATGCAGCCTTCTTGACAGGCCGATTACTAACAGGGGAGGTGGTCCGTAGGCTAATCATTCACTCATTTGATGCATATTGCGTGTCTTCTGGGTTTCAAGCTCTATGCTGGGGATTCAGAAGTGAACCTGCCTAATATAGTCCCTGCCTTCATGGCACTTACGGTCCAGTAGTAGACTGATAATGACCGCACTAGACTGATAATGACATTAGTAATCAATTAAGTCTGAGACATGCTACAACAGCACACCATGTGGTAGTGCTGTGAGCGGGTGTAACAGGGGTCCTAACCCAGCCCACCCCTTGCTGAGCAGGGCATTCCCCCTGGGAGGCCATCCTAGGGAGCACCAGGCACGAACCCTGCATGGTCCAGACATGCAGAAAACTGATGGGATTGCATGCATGGCCTTTGGAGAGTAGACTCCCTGGGCCTGTGGTTGCTCCTTGGCTGAAGTCCAGCTCCTGGTGGAAATGGCCGTCCCATTGGCACTATCACTGACCACTGCCTGTGTTTGGGCTGGTTCAGGCGCAGTTTGACATCACAGTGGCCAGCGAGATCATGGCAGTGCTGGCCCTGACGGACAGCCTCGCGGACATGAAGGCACGGCTGGGAAGGATGGTGGTGGCCAGTGACAAAAGTGGGCAGCCTGTGACAGCAGATGATTTGGTGAGTGTTTCCAACCCGGAAGCTTCAGGGAGTGGGTGGTCCTCGTTCTTTGTTACCAGAAAAAGAAAGGCTTTCTTCCATTTATCAGTGGGTGTAATGAAGATACAGAAAAAGTTTCCACACACACATTTCTTTCCTCACAAGCATGTTTGTCTGACCACTTCCTAATGTTCTCAGTTATACATGACGTGGCTGGAACCAAAACACGTGAAATTTATTCCAGGAGCTTTCCTCCATCCTTGCCAATCCTGATCTCTGCTTCTGCCTGGGCTGGGGAGGAGTCATCCCCCTGCAGTCACTCGGCAACTTTTAAAAAATGTACCTTCTATGCCTGCCTGAAATTGAGGGCAAATCACCTTTCCAAGGAACAGAAGGAAATGGCTCTGCTTCCATGAACAGGAAGATAAAGTTAAAATTGGCACATTTCTGGCACCAGCCTGGCTTATTATTTAATTTGAGGCCTTAGATTTGGGTTTCGTATTATAAAAGCAAATCTCTGCCTCAATCAGTCTTGCTTTTCTAGTTCCCCTTTGAGTAGTTGTGGTGCTTTCTGTAAAGCTTTCATGGAACACCATTGCCTTTTCTAGTGCTTTTTCTAATTGGCATGCTAATCTTCTTTTCTTCTTCCTCTTTGTAGTGTAATAACAACCTTTCCTGTTAACTTTTTTTTTTTTTTTTTTTGAGACTGTCTGGCTCTGTTGCCCAGGCTAGAGCGCAATGGCACGATCTCAGCTCACTGCAGCCTCTGCCTCCTGGGTTCAAGTGATTCTCCTGCCTCCGCCTCCCGAGTAGCTGAGATTACAGGTGTGCACCCCCACGCCCCATTAATTTTTGTATTTTTAGTGGAGATGGGGTTTCACCAGGTTGGCCAGGCTGGTCTCGAACTCCTGACCTCAGGTGATCCACCCGCCTCAGCCTCCCAAAATGCTGGAATTACAGGCATGAACCACTGCACCTGGCCTTTTCCAATTAACTTAAACTCCACATATTCCATAGGTGTTTTGTTTGCTTGCATTTTTGTATATAAGTGCATGGGTGTGGACACAGGCCCCTAAGATAGCCATTACTCCAAATTTAAGCTTACTTTCCCGTATACTGAATCCCCTACACTAATGGAACTTAAAATGCACACTGGCGATTGGTAAGCAGTTGTGAACAGACAAAGGCAAAGTCATATTTTATTAATTTCAAGGGCTTAGGGTATAATTTGAATCCTTTTTCAAAGTGTCCTGATTGTTTTCCAGCTGCTTTTGAAGAAATGAATCTAACTCATCTCAGAGGTCTTGTCAGGTAAATTCAGTAGATCAATTTATGTCAGCAGCCTATGGAATATTTTGTATTAAACTTAAAGAGAAAACCCTCAGGTTGCTATAAAAGTGCTGCTTTATTAAAATTACCAAAATCTCACTATTTCTATCTAAACTAACATACTAAAATTTCTGTCTAAATACGTTGCTGTGTATTTTATTAATTTGTATAGCAATAAATATGTGTCAGGAACAGTTTTGAAACTTAATCCTCAAATACTACTACCTTAAATTTATTTATTTATTTATTTATTTATTTTTATTTTGTTTTTGAGATGGAGTTTCGCTCTTGTTATCCAGGCTGGATGGAGTACAATGCCATGATCCTGGCTCACTGCAACCTCCGCCTCCCAGGTTCAAGTGATTCTCCTGCCTCAGCCTCCCAAGTAGCTGGGATTATAGGTGCCCACCACCACACCCGGCTAGTTTTTGTATTTTTAGTAGAGATGGGGTTTCACCATTTTGGCCAGACTGGTCTCGAACTCCTCAGGTGATCTGCCCACCTCAGCCTCCCAAAGTGCTGGTATTACAGGCTGGTATTACACGCCCAGCCCTTAAATGTATTTTTGTGTGAGTGTATGGTAAAAATCTTGGATCTGGAAGAAACCCAAAGATTACTCTTTTCAGTTATTTTTTTTTTTTTTTTTTTTTTTGAGACGGAGTCTCGCTCTGCCGCCCAGGCTGGAGTGCAGTGGCCGGATCTCAGCTCACTGCAAGCTCCGCCTCCTGGGTTTATGCCATTCTCCTGCCTCAGCCTCCCGAGTAGCTGGGACTACAGGCGCCTGCCACGTCGCCCAGCTAGTTTTTTTGTATTTTTTAGTAGAGACGGGGTTTCACCGTGTTAGCCAGGATGGTCTCGATCTCCTGACCTTGTGATCCGCCCGTCTCGGCCTCCCAAAGTGCTGGGATTACAGGCTTGAGCCACCGCGCCCGGCCTCAGTTATCTTTTTAAATAAACTCTTTATTTATCTCTTTAATAAACTCTTTTTAGTTATCATTTGTGTTTCTTGTTTGCAAAAAGTACCTAATTTATTCAAATTGTGCTTCATCCAGTGGGAGCTATTGAGAGTTGGCCACCCATAGAAAATTGAGGGAGGATTTTCGGAACTGCTGAAGGTTTCTGCCACATGCATGATTCTGATATACCCTGGAAGAATGGTCTGAGCCCTGCCGACAGGGACACAGAGTGTGGAATGCTAGCAGCACACAAAGGGTGGCAGAGCTTGCCCTGCACGTGACAGCACAGGCGCTGAGATGTGTCCCAGAAAAATGAGCAGGTAGAAACCTACCTGAGACATCCAACAGAAACATACCTCTTAACTTCCTTCCTCCTTTAGTTTTTTGAATCAGTTTATTTGGTTGGGAAGTGTAAGCAAGGATAGTGTGCAAAGAAGTAAGAAAACTACCCCTCTTCTTCACCTGCTCTGCGTTAGCACAACAGGACAACTCTCACTGAGCCTTCCTGTCCTGCAGATTTCTTTCTTCTTTTCTTTTTTCTTTTTTTTTTTTTTTTTGAGATGGAATCTTGCTCTTTTGCCCAGGCTGGAGTGCAGTGGCTCAATCTAAGCTCACTGCAACCTCCAACTCCCAGGTTCAAGCGATTCTCCTGCCTCAGCCTCCTAAGTTGCGGGGATGACAGGTGCCTGCCACCACGCCTGGCTAATTTTTGTATTTTTAGTAGAGATGGGGTTTTGCTATGTTGGCCAGGCTGGTCTCGAACTCCTGACCCCAGGTGACCCACCCACCTTGGCCTCCAAATGTGTTGGGATTACAGGGTGTATGCCACAATGCCCAGCGTGTCCTGAAGTTTTCGTAGTGAACCATCTTCGTGTATGTATATTGAGTGGGTTGCATTCATATCATGTGTGTTTTATACAGTGAGGTAGATTTCAGTTACATAGGAATATAGTTAATAAGTGTATTCCTGAAAATTGCTAAGAGAGTGGATATAAAGTGTTCTCACCACCAAAATGATAACCGTGAGGTAATACATAAGTTAACTAGCTAGGTTTAATCATTCCACAGCATATATATACTTCAAAACATCATGTTATACACAATAAATACATACAGTTTTATCTGTCAATTTGAAGTTAAGGAAGAAAATAGACTGGATTTTCTTACACCTTTTAAATGGTTAAATATTGTAAAAATAGAAACCAATCACATGAGAGAAACATTTACTACTGTTGGTGATAAAAGTACAGGGAGAATGTAATGCACTTTGGAGTGATGAAGATTCTCTGGATGCTGCCACTGCATCTGCTAGCGCCGTGGCATACTGAGGGAAAATGGCACTGTCTTCCGATGCTATATACAGCAAAGGATAGCACCCTGTTTTTCCCCCTAGAGCTACCATCACAGGCATTTGCTCGTGTTACAGCTTTCCAATAACTAATATGTGGAAAACACCAAGACACCAGTTAAGGTCTTTACAAAGCGAGAAAGAATTGGAAAAAAAAGAACAAAAGGCCGGGCACAGTGGCTCACGCCTGTAATCCCAGCACTTTGAGAGGCCAAAGCGGGCGGATCATGAGGTCAGGAGTTCGCGACCAGCCTGGCCAATATGGTAAAACCCCATCTCTACTAAAAATACAAAAAAAATTAGCCGTGTGTGGTGGTGTGTGCCTGTAGTCCCAGCTACTGGGGAGGCTGAGGCAGAAGAATCGCTTGAACCCTGGAGGCAGAGGTTGCAGTGAGCCGAGATCATGCCTCCACACTCCAGCCTGGACAACAGAGAGACGATTCCATTCTCCAAAAAAAGGAAAGAAAAGAAAAGAATGTGAATAGTGACATCACATTAAAAAGTAAGAATAAACTTTAGCCTTGTGGCCTTTTTTTTGGCACATTTTTCCCGCTAATTCTCATGCATCATCCCTGTTCTCACTCTTCTCTGTCTTTTCTTCATCCAGTAATAGAGAAAGAGGACTTAGAAGGTACCCAATCCAGTACTTCCTAGGATTGGAAGGAAGCCGCCTTATTTCATGTATAAGTGGCACCAGCTTGACTATAGGAAGAGAGATAGCATGAAGCCGTTCAGATCTAAACTAGAAAGCTTTCAAGCGTGGTAGTTTGCTGAGTTATTCTTTCTCTGGAATGAACGATGTAGAGATGGTGAGAAATTAGAGTGGGCGATTTTAGACATTTCCCTTTACCCTACTTCATTCCTGCTCTGTACAGAGCTTTGTTTCTGTTCTTCACCTTATTTCTTTGAGCAAGAGTAAAGCCTCTGATTATGAAAACACACAGTCCATAAATTGCCAGAAAACACATTTTCTTGCACTGAAAGATTTGTTTTATGGAAAATCTCATAAACACCGTCAAGGAAGGTTTTGAAAGAAGGTCAAATGTCCTTCAAAATGCTATTTGCCTATCACCATTCACATCTTAGTATGACTGACATCTGTTCTCAGCTCTGATGGGGAGAGATGGACAGAGACAGCAGCACTGTCCCCTGTGGCCCGGGGTTGCCTGTGGGGACGCCCACCCAAGAAGCAGGCTGGAGGGATGATCTTTTGTCGGGACTCTAATGTTTTTCTCTCTCCTGTAGGGGGTGACAGGTGCTTTGACAGTTTTGATGAAAGATGCAATAAAACCAAACCTGATGCAGACCCTGGAAGTAAGTGGTTTTCTTCTTATAGTAATTGTTTGCATTAACTGAATTGCCCCACAATGTGAACATTTTTAGCCAATATGAGGCAGGCATAGAGCACACCTGGGGCAGCAATGTGCTTTGCAATCTCAGAAAGAGTGAGGATCTGGTTAGGAACAAGGAACTACCTGAGACTGGGTAATTTATGAAGAAGCATCAGAATAACTTCTTGGCCAACCAAAAAAAAAAAAAGTTTAAAGTATATTCATAGCTTCTTTAATATGAGTTATGTCTTGGCTTAATTGACCCGAGTAGAAACTTAGAAAGTCAATGTCTGAGGCAGGGCTTAGTGGCTTACGCCTGTAATCCCAGCTCTTTGGGAGACCAGCGTGGGCAGATCATGAGGTCAGGAGTTCAAGACCAGACTGAGCAATATGGTGAAACCCCGTCTCTACTGAAAATACAAAAAAATTAGCCGGGTGTGGTAGCGCGCGCCTGTAGTCCCAACTACTCTGGAGGCTGAGGCAGGAGAATCGCTTGAACCTGGGAGGCAGAGATTGCAGTGAGCTGAGATCACACCACTGCACTCCAGCCTGGGCAACAGAGCGAGACTCCATCTCAAAAAAAAAAAAGAAAGAAAAGGAAAAAAAAAAGAATGTCAATGTCTGTCTAACATTTCAATAGGTTGTATGGCCATGTTTACAATATAGTTTCTGTTTTACCTTAATCTCTCATCATCACTGAGTTGTGGATTTTTTGGTTTGCTTTTGTATTGTTGTTTATTTGTTTCCAAGCAAAATACAGTAAATGCCAAGAAATGCTTTCCAGGAAAGTATTCTGCGTTCCACTGTATAAGGATATTGTTTTTGTACATGACGTGCCCTGCTCTTGTCTTCACTGAACTTAAATTTTTTGTCAAGTTATCTCCATTTTAATCTAGTTTTCTAGTCACTAGTCATACTCCTTTGATTTAGTAATTGTCTAATTCCTGACTCCTAGCTAGTGAGACCTCAGGGTTTGGGCCCAAACCCCAAACAAAGAGGCAGTTTCTGGGCAAATTGAGTAGAGACTAGTGGAAGGGTAGGGGTAGGGAACTAGGGAGACAGTGATGTCCTGGTGAGTGTTCAACAGTCAGCACTCTGGGGAAAGAATTCCTGGGTTATAGCATTTGCCAGTTTCCATGCTAAAAATGATCCCACCATGGCCAGTCCTCTGGCTCCCTTCCATCTCAGTAAACATGGGAATTGGGGGAAAATTTGCACCATCAAGTGGTACAAATGGGCTCTTTGTCCTCAAGCTGCAGTGGGACAAAGGGAGGTGGTGGAGGTGACCAGAAGGCAAGTATGTTGGGGGAACACAGCAGCAAGGCAGCGGAATATCCATCCGTTTATTCATTCATTCAGCTGATAGAAAGCTGAGTTTGAATGGTCGCTGTGCCACGTACTAACCATGACCTGGGGTAAGTTATTTTGTATTTCAGCCTCAGTTTTCTCCCGTGTAAAGTGGTGAAAGTAGCAACAACTAACCTGACAGTGAAGATTAAATATTTATTTAAAGCATCACATGGACCAGTACAGTATAGTAGGGGCAAAGAACACAGCAGAGAAATAACTATTCAACGTCCCTGCCTCTTGAAGCCTCCACTTCAGTGAAGGAGGCAGGCCAAAGGCAAGTCAAGAAACACACAGCATGTTAGTTGGTGGTAAGGTCTGGAGAAGAAAAATCAGATGCCTTGAGGGGCACAGTGAAGTGGGTTGTATATGTCTGTGCCTGCCCGCCTGTTAAAGCAGTACCAGCACAGAGCTGAGTAAACCAAGGGGGTGAGCCATGCATGTGTCTTGAAGAGCATTTGGGTGTTACCTTTAGTGCAGAGGCCTTGGGCAGCAATGTGTTTTGCAATCTCAGGCAGAAAGAACTGAGGATCTGGTTAGGAACCCATATTGGTTTGTTCTCACATTACTGTAAGGAACTACCTGAGAGTGGGTAATTTATGAAGAAAATTGGTTTAATTGGCTCACAGTTCTGCAGGCTGTACAGGAAGCGTGGCTGGGGAGGCCTCAGGAAACTTATAATCATGGTGGGAAGCAGACAGGTCTTCACATGGCAGAGCAGGAGAGAGAGCGAGGGAGGAAGTGCTACACAGTTTTAAACAACTAGATCTCATGAGGACTCACTCACGATCATGAGAACAACAAGGGGGAAACTCACTCCCAGGATCCAGTCACCTCCCCCCAGGCTCCTCCTCCAACACTGAAGGTTATAATTCGACATGAGATTTGGGTGGGGACACAGAGCCAAACCATATCAGAACCAATATGACAGAAAAGGGGGGACTGGCCAGGCACGGTGGCTCACGCTTGTAATCCCAGCACTTTGGGAGGCCAAGGCGGGCAGATCCCTTGAGATCAGGAGCCTCAAGACCAGCCTGGCCAACATGGTGAATCCCGTCTCTACTAAAAATACAAAATAAATTAGCTGGGCATGGTGGCAGGCACCTGTAATCCCAGCTACTTGGGAGGCTGAGGCAGGAGAATCACTTGAACAGGAGGCGAAGGTTACGGTGAACTGAGTTTGCACCACTGCACTCCAGCCTGGGTGACAGAGCGAGACTCTGTCTTTTAAAAAAAGAGAATAGAAAGAAATGGGGGGACCATTTCTGAAGGTGTCCAGTGAGGGTGCAGCCTGAAGATGTCCCCTGAGCTGAGGAAAGGAGGACTGAACACCTTTGAACACCTTTGAACAGGTGTCTGCAGCCCCGGGGGAGGGGTGCAGGATGCATAGGTGCCAAGGCCACACCGTCCTGCAGCAGGTTGTCCTTCGCATCTTTCCTCTCTCCTGATCCTTCTGCCAGCAGGCACGTGTCCTCAAAGGTAGGCCATCTTAAAAAGCAAACAAAAACATTTCAAAAACCTCCCGCCCTATTGCATCCTCATCTAACTCCTGCCCGGCTCTTGTCTGTCATTGGGGTCTCCATGTTAACTGACCTCGGGTTCCACCTCTCCTGACTGCCCTTGTCCAGGTCACTTGTCCCTCGGAGACACCAAGTCTTTGTTGCTTTGCCCTCCTCAGAGAAGCTCAACAGTTTGACACAGCTGCCCTTGTCTTCCTTCGGGAGCATCTGGTTCCTCTGGCATCTGGGGTCCCTTCCTCCCCAGGCCTGCTCACTGCTCCTCCTCTGCTTTGCTGGCTTCTCTGATGACCCCTCACCTTTCTCACCCCGTTCTCCTCCAGGATTAGCCGGGTGATGACTCCCAAACTCTTGTTTGGAATATCATGCTCCTGGAATTTCAGACTTGCAGGTGTAGTTACCAGGAGCCATGTGGGTGGGTAAAAGCCATTTCAAACTCATACATAAACCGGGACCCACCTCCTACTTCCTTCCAGCTCTCTACTTCCCTGAAACCTACCCAGTCATTCAAGACAGAAACCCGGGGATGATCCTGAGGCCTATTTTCCCTTCCCCACTTCCTGTCTCCATTCCTGCCAAGTCGTCCTTGGTTACATGACTCTGCCCTGTCCACGGCGCTCAATGCCTCCCTCCCGGCTTCAGCCACCAGCCCGCCCCACCTGCAGCAGTGCAGCAGCTTCCCAACCAGTCTCTCTGCTGCTACTCTTCTTCCAAAATACTCTCTCTCCTCAGCAGTCGTAGAGACTGAAACCTAATCAAGCCCTGTTACCTTCCTGCTTAGAGTTCTTCCATGTTTCCTTCCTGGTCTGAAAAGCCCCTAGGATCTGGCCCTCGTCCCTCCCTCCTCCCTTATCCTCATCTCTCATCCTCTGGAGGCCCTTTGCATGGCTGACACCACTACCTGGGCCACTTCCTGATATTCTCATGTCCAGCCCCTTCGCCTCCCTCAGGTCTCATGTCGTGTAAGCATCAACTGCTCAGAGAAGCCACAGGAATATGCAACCCCCATCTGTCTGCTGTCATTGCAGTGCATAGCACAGAATGCTGAGAGCTTCCTACTTCCTTGTCCGTGTTCTGTATTTCTCCTCCCACCGGGATGAGAGCAGGACCTTTTCCATCCTGTTCACCACCATATCTCCACCTTCTAGAAAGTACCTGACACCTATTAGAGGCTCAGTAAAGACTTGTTGATTAATTGAGTGAATGCTTATTATTTTACCACATTCTCCTAAAATACACATTTGTTAATAAATAACTGAATAAGAGAGAAAAAATATGAAGTGATGTGATATTCCTTCATAACACTTCTCCCTCAAAGATGAATACTTATTATTAGTGCTAATCATTTTCTTGTTTTAAATAATTCTTTTTTTTTTTTGAGACAGAGTTTCGCTCTTGTTGCACAATGGTGCAATCTTGGCTTGCTGCAACCTCTGCCTTCCGGTTTCAAGCAATTCTTCTGCCTCAGCCTTCCAAGCATCTGGGATTACAGACATCTACCACCATGCCCAGCTAATTTTTGTGTTTTTAGTATAGACGGGGTTTCACCATGTTGGCCAGGCTGGTCTTGAACTCCTGACCTCTTGATCCGCCCACCTCTGCCTCCCAAAGTGCTGGGATTACAGGCATGAGCCACCATGCCTGGGCTAAATAATTCTTTTTTCTATTAGAAATCATTCGTGCTTCTGAGATATTTCCCACTCTGAAAACCTGGGAAATGGAAAGTCTAGTTTCCATTTAATGAATGAATTAGTGGATTTGTTGCCCCAAGCAGTTCTTATTGCCCTTACTTTAATTTTCTTTTTAAGGGTTCTGAATCTCTGATTTATTAGGCAACACAGAAATAACAAGTTTAGATTGTATTACAAAAAGTGCTCAGGCCGGGTGCGGTGGCTCATGCCTGTAATCCCAGTACTTTGGGAGGCCGAGGTGGACGGATCACTTGAGGTCAGGAGTTTGAGACCAGCTGGCCAACATGGTGAAACCCTACCTCTACTAAAAATATAAAAATTTGCTGGGTGTGGTGGCCCATGCCTGTAATCCCAGCTACTCAGGAGGCTGAGGCAGGAGAATAACTTGAACCCGGGAGGTGGAAGTTGCAGTGAGCCGAGATCTCACCACTGCACTCCAGCCTGGGTGACAGATTGAGACCTTGCCTCAAAAAAAAAAAAAAAAAAAGTGCTCAAATTGTTCATATACAGGACAGGACTGGGCTTGCTAGGGAGAGAAGGGGAAATTCTTCAGACTACAAGGACACAAGAACTCCTCATCCTAAACGAAGTATGAAGGTACACAGACAAGTTTCTTGTTGGTCAGAAAACAGAGAAATCCACAGTAACTATAATACATCCCTTAAAGAATAAGCATGTGTTTATAGGAAGCAAACAAAGCTTTCCATAGAGAAACCACTTTCGCCAGATGATTATATGGACTTGGGTTTTGTTTCTGAATCTGTCACTTGGCAAATGAAGATACTATCTTCAGGATGTTCCATGTCATCCATTTCATTTAAGGCATAGGCTGTTTTAAGATTACTTTAAAAGATAAGGACCTTTTTACAAAATAAAACACTCCATTCACTTAAAATATTTGCACACATGAACTCTTGTACCCTGATCCTTTGTTGTCACTCTGGGTTTCATGTATCTAATCATTGACTAGGAATCTATCTCAGCAGGTAATCCAAACATCATTGACTAGTTTGTAGATTATGCTTTCCTGCTCACATTTGAACACACCTGGTTGTACTGATAAGAGGTCATCAAGGGCTACATCATTGTAGGTTACCAGGAGACCAGTAGTTCTTAATCCTGACTCCTGGGAAGATTTAAGAATATTGATTGATGCCGGACTCCCCATCAGACCCAGAGAACATAATGTCTGGGGATAAGGCTTGGGTACCCCAAGTGCTTCTCATATATCGCCAGACTGAGGAAGACTTAAGACAAGAAACAATGAGAGCTCTTAACATTTTCCCAGAGGTTAGCCATGTATGGCATTGATGGAAACTCCATATGCAAGAGCACACTGTCCAATATGGCGGCCACTGGACATGTGGCCATTTCAACCTAAATTACCTGTATTTAAATAAAATTTGGAATTCAGTTCTTCAGTCATTTTAGCCACATTTCTATTTGTGCATTTATTTATTTACTTTTTACTGCTCACATGTAAGTGCTTAGAACTCTGGTAAGCTAACAAGTAATTGAAATATTAATCTTATGAAATGTTTGAAAGGGCCATTATGGAGAATATGCATAGCAAAATAGTTCCTGCCTTATTTTCCTAAGTGTTCTGCATATAAGATAAAACCCAGAACTGAAGATAAATGTGTGTATGCCTTTGAGTTAGTCATAGAATTTTTTAAGCAACATGTTTAATTCGATGTACTGTATCTTATAGCTGTAGCCATGTTTGAGTGTGCAAGTGTGTGTGTACCTGTGTTTGGATGTCTAACAATGACGTTCCAGTATTTTTTTCTCGCGAACTCCATACTGGGAGTTTTAAAACCAGAGCCCTAATCTTGACTTAATTATTAATTTCCTCCGTGGCCTTGAAGAATTCCCTTAGCCTCTCTGGACCTTAACTTTCTGGATAAAGAAGTTGGCCTCTTCGTGCTCTCAGCATTATCTGGTTCTGTGATTTCTAGCTAAAGCTACATTTATACAAAAATATAAAGTGCTTTTGCAAAGTAAAGAGTAGAATAGTAGTTATCAGAGGCAGTGGGGGATGGAGAAGTTGACCAAATAATACAAAATTCCAGTTAGACAGAAGGAATAAGTTTTCAGTATCTATTACATAGCAAGGTGACCATAGTTAATAAAAGTGGATTGTTGCCAGGCGTGGTGACTCACACCTGTAATCCCAGCACTTTGGGAGGCTGAGGCAGGCGAATCACCTGAGGTCAGGAGTTTGAGACCACCCTGGCTAACATAGTGAAACCCCATCTCTACTAAAAATACAAAAATTAGCTGGGTGTGGTGACATGCACATGTAGTCCCAGCTACTGGGGAGGCTGAGGCAGGAGAATCGCTAGAACCCAGGAGGCAGAGGTTGCAGTGACCCAAGTTGGCAGCACTGCACTCCAGCCTAGGTGACAGAGCAAGACTCCATCTCAAAGAAAAGAAAAAAGCATTGTGCATTTTTTAAATGTTAAAAAATTAGATTTTAAATGTTCTCGCTACAAAATGGATAAATCTGTGAGGTGATGGATACGTTGGTTAGCTTGATATAATCATTCCATGCTATATACATATATTAGAACAGAACATTGTACGCCATAAATAGGTGCAATTATTATTCATCAATTACAAATAAAAAATGCTTTTGCTAATAGGTTAGTATCAAGCCTGAAAAATAAGAGAGAGTCTACAAAGGATAAAAGTCCTTTGCTTTTTTAAATTAAAATGTTGCTGAGGATCTAGTAGCAGTTTGGGGTGGTTATCCCAGGACCAGCAATGTGCTTGTGCAGATTCAGCCCCCACCACTTCTGTCCCCTGGAGACCCAAGCTGGGTGCTTCTCACACAGTTGGCAGCCTGTAGCTGAGTGAAGCCAGCTGCCCATCCAGGGTGGAGTTTGTGACCTTGTCCTCGTCAAGCTTTGACCATCTCCACTAGCTTATTATGGGCAAGGACATCAGAAGACCAGCAAGGTTAGGAGGGGATGGAGACTTAAGTTCTTTTTAAAAATATTTTCTTCAGAACACTTAAAAGGTTAATCTAGATAGAAGTGAGATAATACAGAGATATAAACACCAAACATGCATATTTACGTATTCATAAGCATGTGTCCCTGGGTTTTATTTATTTATTTTTATTTATTATTTTTTTCATTTTTGAGTCAGAGTCGGTCTGTCACCCAGACTGGAATGAGTGCGATCTCAGCTCACTGCAACCTCCACCTCCCAAGTTCAAGTGATTCTTGTGCTTCAGCCTTCCGAGTAGCTGAGCTGGGTTTACAGGGGTACACCACCACACCCTGCTAAATTTTGTATTTTTAGTAGAGATGGGTTTCACTGTTGGCCAGGCTGGTCTTGAACTCCTGACCTCAGGTGATCTGCCCACCTCGGCCTCCCAAAGTGCTGAGATTACAGGCATGAGTCACTGCGCCCAGCCAATTGTATTGATTTTTATGGTTACCTTTTGTTGAATGGAATCATTTCTTAATTTAAAAAATAAATAGATACACTTCTTATACTATCAGGGTTTAATTTCATTCTTTTGAAAAATATAGTGCATAGCAACATAAAATAAGGTAAATAATTATTTCATGGTCATTGAGTCAACTAACAAAATGGCTTAACATTTTGGAAGGAAGTGACTATATTCTCACAGTTTTGTGTCTCAGGTTCAGCATTAAATGTTGAATAACATGTTTCTAGAATCCGGAGGGGATTTGGTCCTTTGATTGAGTCAGGGTGTTTTGACTGTCTTTGAAATATTTTATGCATTAAATATGCGGTATTCATAAAAGCTTTCCTACCCTGTTTGCCCCAAATTGATCTTGGTTTCCATGCTTCCGTTTGTCTTTTGGGATTTTGATTTGCTCTTTCACTTCTCTAGGGGACACCTGTGTTCGTGCATGCGGGCCCTTTTGCTAACATTGCTCATGGCAACTCTTCAGTGTTGGCTGATAAAATTGCCCTGAAACTGGTTGGTGAAGAAGGATTTGTAGGTAAGTTACTTCTTTCAAATTTAGTTGTTGTAGAATATTGAAGAAATCTAAAAGCTGATGACAAGAATGGAGTGATATCCATAAAATATATTCTTTCAGGCCCACAAACCATTTATGATCTTTCA
This sequence comes from Rhinopithecus bieti, assembly GCF_001698545.2. Taxonomy (NCBI): domain Eukaryota; kingdom Metazoa; phylum Chordata; class Mammalia; order Primates; family Cercopithecidae; genus Rhinopithecus; species Rhinopithecus bieti. The sequence goes on from NW_016808851.1 coordinate 1,092,071, forward strand.
TAAATGGTTTCAGTAATGGAAAAGCCCCAAGGTCTGGTCTATGGAATTATGCTTGTGCTTGAATCATAGATTCTAGTATCAAGTCCATAGGGGTTTGAATATAAACTCTGATTCTTGCAAACTGAGTGACATTGTACACATTTTAATTACTACTGAACTTCAGTTTTCTTATGTGTAAAATTGTGGTAACAATATTGTATCAAACCTTTTAGGATTGTTGTGAAAACTAAATGAGATACTTTAGTCATTCAGCAAATGTTTTTTGAGAAGCTACCACTTAGAAGGCATGCTACTGAGAGCTAGGGATCCAGTGGTAAGCAAAAGAGATAGGTGCAGTGGCATAGGCCTCTAAGCCCAGCTACTCAGGAAGCTGAGGCAGGAGCATTGCTCGAGCCCAGAAGTTTGTGTCCAGCCTGGGCAGCATAGCAAGACCCTGCCTCTGTGAAAAAAATAAAATTAAAACAACCAGCCTTAGCCCCTGCCCTTGTGGAGTGTACTGTCTAATGGTAATTTAATAAGAGAAAGTGCTCATTGACTGTCAGCCGTTACTACCCTTACAATGTAGTACTGATAACTTGAATTCATGGGATTATTTCCATATACAGTTTCTCCTTGTTTTTTGTGAGCTAATGTAGGAGAGATTCCCAACCAGTAGACTTAGAAATGTTCATTGGTAGGACTGCACACCTTTTGCTGCTGTCAAGCTCTTTGTAGAACCTGTTCCTCTTTGGCTTTTCTTGCATATTCCAGCTAGAAAGAAGGGGCGACTCTCATAGAGTTTACTAAGTCAGTACCAGCCCCAGTCTCACCCATGATACTAAGGCAGCAAGGAAACAAAGGACAAAACCAAAATACAGGCATTCATGGTGGAGTCCCTTAATCTGACATATGAGGGGTTGCGTTGGCAGACTTCTCATGCTAACAGGTAATTCCCATTAACTTTACGTATGCCTATAATCAGGGATAGCAATCTTTTCTTTCACTCTTGTCATCAGTTTTGGATCAAACTCAAAAGAGTTATTTTATTAGAAAAGCGTGTGCTGGACAAAAGAACTTAGCACTGCATTTTATGCTCAGACGTCACAAAGTTCATTCAGGGTTATTGAGACTCTTTTAAGAATTCCTCATGGACCGGCAGTCAGGATCAGATGAGGTTTGATGGAGTTCCATTCCTCCACAATCTGTATTCTGCAGCTCTCATGTACTTTGCTGCTTCAGTAGCAAATCCACTGCAAGAGTGGCTAGATGTGCTGTCTAAGTGAATTTGCTCAATTGATCGCTGCCTAATTGTAGAGCTAATGGACGAGGAGGCTGGGTCAGGGTGGGCACTGGAAAGTTGGGTGCTTAAGTGAAGTGGTGGTTCTGATGCATCAGCTCTGCAAATAAAGTAGCTTCTAGAAGGAAGCACTCTATTTTATGTGATAGCGATCTCTGCCCGTACCAGTTCTTACTTTGTCAAACATATATTTATAATATACATGTTATCATGGCAGAGTATTTTTAAAGATATAAACCGATGATGTATGCAAAATAAATGAGCTCTCTGTGTGACCTTGAACAAGCCATTAGCCTCTCTGGGTGTGTCCCTTGTAGACATTCTCATCTGAAAAATGAGAAGTTGGACCAGATGAGGAGTTGGATGTGGATGTGTAGCTGTGGACTCAGAGGTAGACGCTGTGGAATTGGAGCCGCGACTGGCAGTGTGTTTTCATTTCTCTAGGGCTCAATTTTTTATTTAATAAAAAGAGAGTATCTGTGTTACCTGCAGTATTTTAATGAATAGGATCAAGTGAGAAAATGCTTTGTAAAATCTGAACTATGTGCAGGTCAGCAATTACATTAATTCTTTCTATGATCTCATCTAGTCTAAGATGCCGTAAGGGGGGGAATTTTTCATAAGGATGAAATCTGTCCATTGCCAGATGATTCAGAGGGCAAGCCCTAAAGTCAGAGGTTTTAACTCAACTGCTTTCAAGTCACAGATAACCTTGGGCACATGAACGCTTGTCTTCCTTGGTTTCCTTACCTGTAAACTAGAGCTTTGGATAGGGCTTCCCTCTCAAAAGGACTTGGTAGGTTTGAAATGAGGCATGAATGAGATCACAGGGTTGAGTCCTGGCACCTGACACATGGTAAGGCTCAATCCTTCTTGGCCACTCCTGGCTGTCATTGTTACCCCCACTATTGATACACTACTGATGAAGGTTCCATTTTCTTTTTTCTTTAGATCCTTTTATTTTTTGGATGATTTTATTTATAGTTGTTATAAAATACACATAACATAAAAGTTACCATCTTCACCATTTCTGAGTGTACATTCAGTAGCAAAGTACACCCACATTGTTGTGCAACCAGGCTGCAGAACCAAAGTCCTATGCCCATTAAATATTCCTCATTCCCCTGCCCCCAGCCCCTGGCAGAAGTCTTCTACTTTCTATCTCAATGAAGTTGACTCCTGGATACCCCATGTGAGTGGAATCATGCAGTATTTGTCCTTCTGTGACTGACGTATTTCACTTAGCATAATGTCCTCAAGGTTCATCCATGTTGCAGCGGGCATCAGAATTCTCTTCCTTTTTAAGGCAGAATAATATTCCATCGTATGGATAGACCTTACTTTGTTTATCCACTCATCCTTCGGTGGACATTTGACTTGTTTCCACCTTTGGCTCTTGTGAATAATGCTGCTATGAACATAGATGTACAAATATATTTTAATGTCTAAAAATCATGCTGTATGATGTCTAAATTTGTGATGGCAATGACTTATATTCTTGAATACGTACCATGGAACTCTAGCCCTGTAATGTTGACCTCTCCTGAAGGTGGTGTGTCCATGCTATGGCTCTATTGGAATGCTGGCGGCAAAGCCAGTGTATTGGACAGTGGGAATGGGGCGTGGTCAGGAGACAATGTTCTTTCCTCATTACTTGGTCAAGCCTGCAGTGTGGGACTGGTTCATTCCTTGCCCTTGGATGAAGTTTGTAACAGTTCCCTCTCATTCTCAGTTAATATCTAGTCCCTCTAACATATGTATTTTTTAATTCCTGTAGTCACTTTCAATCATAAGACTAGCCCCTGAAATTAAAAATGCACATCCAGTTTTATATCAAAACCAAAAACTCCAAGTGTCTCTCAGACTTGAGCTCCTCTCCTCCCCGATATGGGCCTCCTCTGGCTGACAGTGGGAAGGGGAAGGTGGCTGCTTGCTTCTCTGTCACCCTCCTCTTGCACTTAGGCTGGCCCCGGCCCCTCCTAGGTGAAGCTTTGGCATGAGATGGTGCCCATGTAGCCTCTGCCAGCAGAGGTCCTCACACTTTTGGCAGAAGCACCCTGAGCAGCACCTCATTTAGACTTTCCTACCTCTGGTTCCACACCTGGTCTCGGGTACCAGAGACCTCTGACCTCTGGCTGGGGACACACCTTGAGCCTTGCCGACTGGTCTTCTGGTCCTCACTTGTGGCTTAAGAAAAAGAAAAGGGGGAAGTAGGGAGGCTTAGGCGGGTGGATCACTTGAGGTCAGGAGTTCAGAACAACCAGCCTGGCCACCACGGTGAATGTCATGTGTGTCCATGTGAAGAGACCGCCAAACAGGCTTTGTGTGAGCAACAAGGCTATTTATTTGACCTGGGTGCAGGTGGACTGAGTCCGAAAAGAGAGTCAGCGAAGGGTGGTGGGATTATCGTTAGTTCTTATAGATTTGGGATAGGCGTACAAAGTACATTCTTAAGGGCCAGGGAGAATATTACAAAGTACCTTCTTAAGGGCGGGGGAGACTATATTGTATCAGTTAGGGTGGGGCAGGAACAAATCACAATGGCGGAATTTCATCAGTTAAGGCAGGACCTGGTTATTTTCACTTCTTTTGTGGATCTTCAGTTGCTTCGGGCCATCTGGATGTATATGTGCAGGTCCCAGGGGATATGATGGCTTAGCTTGGGCTCGGAGGCCTGACAGTGAAACCCCATCTCTACTAAAAATACAAAAAAAAATTAGCCGGGCGTGGTAACAGGCACCTGTAATCCCAGCTACTTGGGAGGCTGAGGCAGGAGAATCACTTGAACCCCGGGATGGGGAGGTTGCAGTGAGCCAAGATCATGCCATTGCACTCCAGCCTCGGCAACAGAGAGAGACTCTGTCTCAAAAAAAAAATACAAATAAAAACAAGAAAAGGGGAAAGTAGCTTTGCATCCTCTTCACTGGGCGCTGGGAGGGGAGCTGGATGTGGCACACTGATAACTTTCTTTGAAGAAATTCTTTCCCAGGTTCTAACCTGTCAACCCTTTTGAAGCCTCAATGGGCTAAGGCATGCAAAATCTGTTTCAAACTGCTTTGCAAACCCTGCCAGTTCAGCCAGCACCACCCTTTGGCATGTGAGGAGCAAACTGACGCTGATTTGAGGCCCGAAAGAAAAGTGAGACAAAAAGACCTTGATTTCAACATCCTTCTACAGAAGCTAAATGCAGTAGGCGCATCTGAGGTGTTTCTGAAGTCTGAGCAGGAATTCATGTTCTCCAGAAAGTTGTCATTTATAGTAAACTATCTTTATGATCTCATAACAGGAAAGGATCTCTTAAAATGTGAAAAGCTCAAACCAAAGAGAAAAATATTGATAATTTGGGCTGCGTTAAAAGGTAAACTGTATGTGATAAAAGATACAAGGTTAAAAAACAACTGACAGATTGGAAGGAAACATTTGCAAAGATAATAGACAATGATTAGCATTGAGAATGCGTAAAACACTAAAGACTAAAGACTGATAAGAGAAAGGCAAATAATCCAATACAAAAATAGAGAATTTGAAAAGGTGATTTGCAGCAAATGAGCAATTTGGTGGAATTTCTAGGTAGAACTGAAAATGAACAAATGATTAGCAATTTCACTTCTGTGTATACTCTGGAAAAGAAGTAATCGAAAATATATTTAAGTCCTTTGAAACTTAATTGACTTCAGTACCCCTTTAATGAGCATTTATTGAACTTCTGCTGTATGTCAAGTACTATCTGCTAGGAGCTGGGAATCAAAGATGAATAAGACAGGTTTCTTGCCACCCAGTATTGATGATGTGATGTGAGAGACTAGAACTTCAATGGTAAGTACAATGCACTTGATTAAGTACTATATTAGTTAAGGTTCTTAACTAAGAATTTTAAGGAATGATGGGCATCTCTTAAATAGAACTGTCTCCATATTACCGGTTTTGCTGATTTGGTCTAATTTTTGTTCTAACAAAAAGCACATGCAAGGAAGTAATTATTTTGTCGATTCTGAATAATTAGTCTAAGATAATGGAATCAGAGTTCATTTAGACTTAAAACAGAGTGACATTTATTTAAATAATTGCATGAATTTGCAAAACACTTTATGAGAATTTTTCAAAAACTGCTGTGATCACCTTTGTGGCTGTTTCTTCCGTTAGTCAGCAGTCCTCATGGGAGTCCACGTAACTTCCATTTACATGCTGTAAAGGCAAACAGATATTTGGCATTGAATTCTGATCATGTATTACATTTAAAAAATAAAGCGAAAGGAAAGAAAGAAAGGAAAAAGCAGTATTGAGTTCCTGGATTTTAAAAACATTGTTATCTCATCTTTAAACTGTAGGAATTTCAAACTTACCCATGAACTTTGGATTTTTTAATTTGTTTTCTGCTCTCTCAGTTGGTTTTGATTCCGGTTTTCAGGTAAAGATCTTGTCTTTGCAGGGGAGTGCAGAATGCAGTTGTGTATCCTTATAGGCAGGTGTCATTAACTGAGGGTCACCAGTCACTGGTGGACTCATGGATAGACTTACATCTACAACTCCTCCCATAATTGAATATAGACTCATGCATATGGATATATATACTTCTTTTTTTTTTTTTTTAGATGGAGTCCCATTCTGTCTTCCAGGCTGGAGTGCAGTGGCATTATCTCGGCTTACTACAACCTCTACCTCCCAGGTTCAAGCTATTCTACCTCAGCCTCCTAAGTAGCTGGGATTACAGGCGTGGGCTACCACACCCAGCTAATTTTTGTACTTTTAATAGAGGTGTGGTTTCACCATGTTGACCAGGCTGGTGAACCCGGGAGGCGGAGCTTGCAGTGAGCCGAGATAGTGCCACTGCATTCCAGCCTGGGCGACAGCAAGACTCCGACTCAGAAAAAAAAAAAAAAAAAAAAAAAGCTACCTAATCGATTGCAACTCTGCTGCTTGCTCTTTGTAGAGAATCACACAGACCCGGCTGTGTTCCCCAGGTGCTTCCTGGGTACTTGAGCATAAACACTCATGCAGCAGAGGAGAAATATGAGACAAGTGCCCAATTAAAACACAGGGTGATCTTTGCCTCAGACATTTCAGGATTAGGATTTAGAGATCAGAATGAATAGACGTAGCAGTTCCAAGACAAATTGAATGGGATTGGGAAACAAAGCCTTGTTAATATTTTCATTAAAAATGCCCCTGTTTTCTAAGTCATTCCTGAGCATTAGACTGGTGCTGAGACTATCATATACCTTCTCACTCAATCCTTAAAATGGTCTGTGGGATCAGTGTTACTATCCTCATCTTACAGATGATGTAACAGAAGCTTAGCGAGATGATGATACATGTCCACGATCAATCAGAGAATAAGTGACAGAGGATGTGACCCGAGGGCTCCCTCTTGCCAAAGCTTGTGGGTGATCAGGCGGCTATTGTGCTCTCAGTGTTTTTCTCAATGCTCTTTACCTGGTTGCCATCGTCTCCCTTTAAAAACAATTTCAGCCAGGTGTGGTGGCTCACGCCTATAATCCCAGCGCTTTGGGAGGCTGAGGTGGGTGGATCACTTGAGGTCTAGAGTTCGAGACCAGCCTGACCAACATGGTGAAACCCTGTCTTTGCTAAAAATACAAAATTTGCCAAGCGTGGTGGCACGTGCCTGTAATCCCAGCTACTAGGGAGGCTGAGGCAAGAGAATCGCTTGAACCCGGGAGGTGGAGGCTGCAGTGAGCTGAGATTGTGCCATTGCACTCCAGCCTGGGCAACAAGAGCAAAACTCTGTCTCAAAAAACTAAGAAGAATTTCAGGTGAGCTGTCCATAGCAGATGGTCACAGTTACAGGAAGTACCAATATAACTATATTGTGCCAATATATCGTAATGTGTGCCAACAGTGGTGGGTAACTTTGGTCCTTTTTTTTTCTCTCTCTCCTACTTTAACATTCCTTCCTCCCAAGTAGGTTACTGATTAAAGATGACCTTATCGAGTCCCACTCTGTTTCCTTGCCCTACCTCTCAACCTGTATTTTTGGGAGACAGTTTTTTTTTATTTTTTAATTTTACTTTTTTGAGACGGAGTCTCATCTGTCTCCTAAGCTTGAGTTCAGTGGCGCGATCTTGGCTCACTGCAATCTCCGCCTCCCAGGTTCAAGTGATTCTACTGCCTTAGCCCCCTGAGTAGCTCAGCTTACAGGCGCGCATCACCATGCCCAGCTAGTTTTGTATTTTTAGTAGAGACAGAGTTTCTCCATGTTAGCCAGGCTGGTCTCAAACTCCTAACCTCGGGCGATTCGCTTACCTCTGCCTCCTAAAGTGTTGGGATTACAGCCATGAGCCACCGCGCCCGGCCTAGGGGACAGTTTTATAATCAATCTTGGCTTCAGAGGACTCTGCTGGTGGCTATACCCAGCTACTGGCTTGTTCTCTCTTTCCACTTTTATTGCCCTGAAATTCTAAATATTCCATCATTTTGGTAGAAGAAAACTAGACCAAACTAAACATTCTCACGATTTCATCCACCTTTTAAAAAAAAAAAAATCTGACAACAAGTGATTCTACAGCTCTAAGCTTTAATTCTCCCAGACCTTGCCCTGTTTACATTATTTAAAAACACTGATCTCAGCCTGGGCTCCACTTTTGTTATTATGATACTTCCAGGTTTTTTGCCTTTAGTAAATTTATTCATAATTAAATCAAGGATGAGAAGTGCTGGCTTATAGAGACTCTGGCTGAAGGTCATGTGCTAACTCAGGAAACTGCTAATCACGGATGGTGTTTTTCAGCCCCTGTCTTCAGGGAGGCCTGACTCTCAGGGAGGGTTTTGTGTCGTCTCCAGAGCTCCCATTTCTCCTATGTGACTTGGTGCCGAAGCTCATTCCTCCCCTCACTGCCTGTTCGGCCTTTGTCCTACCTCGCCTTTCTCTTTCCGTTACTCTTACTTTGTGTAAAGTAGCCCTCTTTCAAGCTGCTCCTCTGTCCTTTAAAAACAAATAAAAAAGCAAAATGTTCTGCACATACACTAAACAGGAAAGTATGCAAAGCAATGTCACAAACACCAATGTTCCCACCACTCTATTTCATCAAAATCTTAACATGTCGCTGTGTGTCCTTTGGTTTTTTTGTTTTTTTAAAGAGATACGTTTAGCTGGGCATGGTGGCCCATGCCTGTAGTCCTCGCTACTTGGGAGGCTGAGGCAGAAGGATCAATTAAGCCCAGCAGTTTAATTCTCCTGGGCAACAGAGTGAGACCCTGTCTCTTAAAAAACAAAAAAAAAAGGAAAGAAAAGAGAGAAGAGAAGAAATCAGATATTAGAGACATAGTTGAAGTTCCCGTGGACCCTCCTGATCCCGTTCTTTTTTCTGCTTCTCTCCTGATTTGAGTGGTTATCATTTCCGGGTGTATGTTTCTACTTTGACCACATACAAATATGTACACTAAAGATCTGTAGCAGAGGTTCTCAGACTTTCTCTGCTTATGACCATTAATGGCCCAGCAATTTTTTTCGTGGTACCCCCAGGCAAGAGAAATACCTAACATGTCCATTTATTAAATAGGTAGGTCCAAACAACTTAATGAGTATTTATGTCCTTACAACTTAGTAGCTGCCTAAAAAAAAAAAAAAACATATGAATTCAAAGGAAAAAATAATATCATTTCATTTTTAAATTACCACCATACGTTATGAATGAGATGTGTGTCCTTGTCAGGCACCAGACAACTTCTGACCCTTTGTAATCAGTTGACACTCGCGCCTCATTTCCTGCTCCACGTTGATTTTCACACGATTTTTGCATTTTGCTGCGGTACCTGCCAAAAACTTTGCTTTACAAATATATGATGTCATTGAAAGGGATGTAGAGCACTATTGTTGAAGCAGTGAAAAACCTCATATGAGTAGTATTTGCAGTGTCCAACAAACGATGTCCTGTATCACCGCGTTTCCCTCAAAAATTTAAAATATCCCACAGTGCCTCTGAGTTTGCTGCAATGCCTCACGGCACCTCATTGCACATTAGAACCACAGATGTGCGGCTTTTCTTGGTATTTTGTATGTGTTTTCAAATGTTATGTATTAATAGATGTTAACTGACTGCATTGTTCTATAACGACGTCAGTGCACTTTTTCTGTAAATGGCAAGATCATAAATAGTTTGAGTTACAGAGTCTCTGTCCCAAGGACTCAATTTAGAAAGCAGCCATAGGTAAAGCATGAATTCAGAAACTAGTCCATGTTTAGGAATGGGTCTGGCTGTATTCCAACAGATGTTATTAATGGTTTCTAACATTTGAATTTTGTATAATTTTCACATGTAATAATACTCTTCTGATATGGTTGGCAACATTTTAAAAGGTGACCAGGCACAGTGGCTCATGCCTGTAATTCCACTGCTTTTGGAGGTCAAGGTGGGAGGATTGCTTGACCCCAGGGATTCAAGACCAGACTGGGCAACATAGCAAGATCCTATCTCTATTTAAAAAATTTTTTAATTAGCCAGGTATGGTGGCACATGCCTATAGTTCCAGCTACTCAGGAGGCCGAGGTGGGAGGATCACTTGAGTCCAAAAGTTCAAGGCTGCAGCAAGCTATGATCACACCTAGTTACTTGGTAAGCTACTATGGATGACAGAGTGAAACCCTGTCTCAAAAGAAAGAGAGAGAGGGAGAAGGAGAGAGAGAGAGAATACTTTTTAAAAGAGAAAGAAAGAAAGAGAGAGACGGAAGGAAGGAAGGAAGGAAGGAAGGAAGGAAGGAAGGAAGGAAGGAAGGAAAGAGAAAGAGAGAAAGGGAAAGAAAGAGAAAGAAAACTTTTTAAAAGGATAATTTTTAAAAACTTAATAATTTAACATGTAAAAAAAAAGGATATAGACCATATTCAAAACCAAGAGACACCTGGATTTGTCCTGCGAGCTATACTAGCCAACCTCTGCTCTATAAGTTGATATTTTTGTGCAACATAACAGTTTTGCATTTGTCTGTGTCGCTGTGATCCAAAAAGCCTCATTTTGCTTGCAGTTTAGTCTTCTGTGCGTGCATATAGCACGTGCATTTGTGCATTATTTGTCAAGGGGCTTTCAGATTGCTTCCGGTGTTCTGCTGTTACAAATAATGCTACAGGGAATATTCTTGTCCATGTCTCTGAGATTTAGTCCAAAACGTCTTCTAGGGACTATATACAGGAGTGAGATTTGGAGGGTTGAAAGTATACTTAGCAACAACTTAATAGGTAAAGCCAAATTGTTCTGCAACGTTATGCCAATTTATATCACTACCAATTGTGTGTGTGAGATTTCTGACCTCTCAACATTTGTCCTGACATTTTTTTTTTTTTCTTGAGACACAGTCTCTGTCTGTTGCCCAGACTGGAGTGCAGTGCCGTGATCTCAGCTCACTGCAACCTCCACCTCCCAGGTTCAAGCAATTCTCCTGCCTCAGCCTCCCAAGTAGCTAGGATTATAGGTGCACGCCATCACACTGGGCTAAGTTTTGTATTTTTAGCAGAGATGGGATTTTGCCAAGTTGGCCAGGTTGGTTTTGAACTCCTGACCTCAGGTGATCCGCCCACCTCGGCCTCCCAAAGTGCTAGGATTACAGGCATGAGCCACCATGACCGGCTCAACACTTCCATTGTTATATTTTTTTAGCTCTTGCTAGTCTGATGGTAGTTCATTATAGTTGTGAGGTTAAGCATCTTTATGGCTGTTTCTGAGCATTTGTGAATTTTCTGTTTTGTATTGTGCTATTTACCTTTTTCTCACTAATTAATGGAAATCCTTTATAGATTCCAAATACGAATACCTTGCCATTATGAGTTACAAATATCTTCTCCCCTGTATGGCTTATCTTTTAAATATGCTTGATGTACCTTTTCTTGTCCACCCTTTTTCTTCATAATTTCTGCTTTTGGAGGTTATAATCGTTTGTATTGCCTTACAAATGTTGTCTCTTGCATTGAGGCCTTTAATCATCTTAGAATTTGTTTGCATAATGGTGTCTTTTTTCCTTAACTCTTACAGTTTGTGAGACTTTTCTGCCCTGGTGATACGTGCATCAGTGGTTGTCAGCCCAGCCCTATGAAAAGGGCCAGCTGGCCTCCATAGATCCAAGGCAGCCAAGAGTGCTGTTCCCGTTGTCCCAGGTTCTGCAGCATCCAAGGCGAGTGCAGCTGGGGCCGGCTGTTCTTCCAAAAGCATCATCTCTCCTTTACCTGCTCCTTCTGCGCTTCCCCTGACATGGGTGCGCAGTCCTCAGGAAAGTCAAACTCTCTCTTGTCTTCCTACTTGCTAAGTCAATCCTAGGAACTGTTAGGTACAATTCTAAGCAGTTGTCATAAAAGCAGTTTCCTCGGAACTTTGAAAACCAAAGAAAGGGTTTAATTTTCTTCTTTTGTTTTGTTTTCTTTTGTTTAATTTTCTTCTTTTTGTTTTAATTTTTTGAGACAGTGTCTCGTTCTGTCACCCAGGCTAACAGCTCACTGCAACCTCCACCTCCCAGGCTCGAGGGAACCTCCCACCTCTGCCTCCCAAGTAGCTGAAACTACAGGCAGATACCACTACACCCAGCCAATTGGTCAATTTTTTGTGAAGACGATGTCTCACTACGTTGCCCAGGCTGGTCTTGAACTCCTGGTCTCAAGTGATCGCCTGCCTCAGCCTCCCAAAGTGCTGGGATTACAGGCGTGAACCACTGCACCCATCCAAAATGATTTAATTTTATGGTCAAATTCTACATAGTCTATTGACTTTAATATTTTTATAAAATTCTTTGAATAAAATGTCTTTACCTGGAATACCTTCAGTGTACTTACTGGATTAGAGGCAGGTAGGTCCTGTATGTATGGCTAGTATGTTCATTAAATATGAAAGTAATGGAAAGATGTTTATGACATGAAGAGAGGAACCTTCGCCTGTGAAGATAATAGAAATGGAAAGATTTGTATGGCCTGGCTCAGCAGAAAAAGGAGTACATGATTTAGCAATTTTTTAGAATTGAGTTTTCAGAAGAAAAATGCAAAACAAATGAGAATTAAGTAGCTAGAAAGCCTTTTCCCCCCTTTATTCCGATAAAGTAACTGAAGACTTTCAACGAGAAGCCTGGTTTCTGTCTTTCTACACAGTGCATTGGGAATAGTAAGCTGTTAGAAGTCAGTGCTTAGAAGTACCTACCGTCCTTAACACAGGAACCAAAGACAAAGAAGAAAAAAAGCAAGATAAATAAGGTAAAAGTAAAAAAGTACCACCATCCTGAATTTTGTATATTGATGAAGTTCATGTTTTTGAACTTACACATATTCTTCTGTATAAGTAAAATATTTCATAAAATTAAAAATATTTTATAAAATTAGGAACAGAATTTCTTAAAGATCAACATAGTACTAATACATTTTACAATCTGTCTTTCAAAGTTTCAGTGGACTTAAGTTAGAATAATATTTTTCGAGTTCATTTTGATGCCAATGTAATTCATGTGTCATTTTCCACTATAATACAATTAAAATCCAGGTAATGGAGATAGATTTTCTTCTGAGTAGCCACGCATATGAGGTTTCAGGCTCCAATTGCCTAGTTTTGAATTGCTCTATGACATGTGCTGTCTGTGACCTTGGGTGGGTCACTTCATCTCCCCCACATCTAGGTCTCTCCAATACCTGTCTCCAGGCTTGTTCTAGGCATGAAGTGCAGTGATGATGGAGAAGGCACGGTCTGTGGCACAAATAGAAGAGTCAGGGGTTGGCAGCTACTATTCCTACTGTAGGATGCCAAGGATCTTCACCTATAGGATAAGCCTTCAAAAACATAATTCATTCTTTAAAGTGCTGAATACCTCTGTGAGTATACTTTTTTCCGTCTTTTTTCTTTTGGTAAATGAAACTCACTGAGGAATTTGAGTTCTGACAATGGGGAACACTACTGCTTGTGTGTCCTCCTCGTACAGAGATGTCTGGGACCATTATACATAGAGGTGATCTGAGAAATCAGAGAGGCTCTGATTGTTTTGAAAACTCTCCTTTGAGGTTGGGCACCGTGGCTCATGCCTGTAATCCCAGCACTTTGGGAGGTGGATCACTTGAGACCAGCTTGGCCAACATGATGAAACCCATCTCTACTAAAAATACAAAAATTAGCTGGGGTTGGTGGCATGCACCTGTAATCCCAGCTACTTGGGGGGCTGAGGAAGGAGAATTGCTTGAACCTGGAAGGCAGAGGTTGTGGTGAGCCAAGATCACTCCATTACACTCCAGCCTGGGTGACAGAGTAAGACTCTGCCTAAAAAAAAAAAAAGAAAAAGAAAAAGAAAACTCTCCTTTGAGTTCAGGTAATCCTCTAGTTTAAAATGTTTCCTTGTTACCTGGGAGAAAGCAGGAAGCACTGGGAAATAGCACATCACTGGTGCCTCATGCCATTTCAGTGCCTTTCCCTGTGTTGCCTCAGCCTTGCACTCTGGAATGCAAAAGAGTAGAAGAAACTCCAACATGAAAATTGTCTACAGACAATGCAGAGAATCTTCAGTGGCATTAAACATTAAAATTAAAGACACATGGTCTTAAATTCAGCTGGCATATTTGACATCTGAAATATACTCTTGGTGCCCAAAGGGATGTTAAGCAAAATTTGAGGGATTTGACTCCTTATTTGGGAAAGACCATCACTACCAAGGGGAGAGAAACTAGAGGCAAACTTTATTGGAAAATGGAGTAGCTAAGTCATTTTGTGTATGTGACTTTTACCCAGCCAAGTACAGTCTATGGTCTCATATAGTGAATTTGATTTCTACTCTAAATTCTTTTCCTTTAATGAAAGTACTAGTCAACAATGCAGAACTTGGGCAACTTTTATAAATGTGTTTGCTTTATAACCAATCTTATTAAGTCAGGGTATCGTCTAAGGGCCCAATCAAGGACTTTTCATTTAAAAAAGAAGAACTCTAAATTAACTTGCATTGTGATATAACTCTTAAATTCCAACTGTCACAGGGAATCCCAAGACCTACATCTGACCTACTGTGTGTGTTGTGTTCTAATACACTGGTCCCCCACCTTTTTGGCACCAGGGACCGGTTTCGTGGAAGACAACATTTCCATGGTTTTGGGATTAAACGGTTCCACCTCAGATCATAAGGCATCAGTCCTAGATCCCTGACATGCGCAGTTCATAGTAGTAGTCACACTCCTATGAGAACCTAATGCCGCCGCTGATCTGACAGGAGGTGGACCTCAGGCAGTAATGCTCACTTGCCTGCTGCTCACCTACTGCTGTGCGACCCAGTTCCTTACAGGGGCTGCAGACCAGGGGGTTGGGGATCTCTGTTTTTGCTTTTGTTTTTTTGGAGATCAAGTCTCGCTCTGTTGCCCAGGCTGAAGTGCAGTGGCACAATATCGGCTCGCCGCACTCTCCACCTTCCCAGGTTCAAGTGATTCTCCTGTCTCAGCCTCCCAAGTAGCTGGGACTACAGGTGTGTACCAGCCCAGCTAATTTTTGTCGTTTTAGTAGAGACAGAGTTTCACCATGTTGACCAGGCTAGTCTCAAACTCCTGACCTCAAGTGATCTGCCCCCCTCACCCTCTCAAAGTGCTGGAATTACAGGCGTTAGCCACCGTGCCTGGCTGGGGACTTTTGTTCTAATATGCTTACCATGCCAAATGCATTATGAAGAAAAACAGAAACAAGGCTTTTAATGTTAAAGTCTTATTTTCTCGCTACTAAAATTGGCAAAATGTTTCAATTTTGCAAAATAATATAGTATTGTATATAAGATCTTCTCTAACCTGCCTTTTACATTTAATTAGGCTTCTATGAGTCATTCAGGTAGTTGCATCTAGCAGGCTATTTATCCATTCTTTATAGACCCTTTAGAGGTTCAAGACCCCTTTATAGAGGTTTGAGAGCCCTTCCTTGCCCCAGTTCTCTTGTCTGTAAAGCTGTGGGAAATAATACGACCTGACATACAAGGCAGTGTGAGGACAGCAGAAGTGACTTCTCTAATGCGCATGGTGCTGTTCCGGGCATGGATAAATCTTTGCTAATAGTCTTAAGAGTTTACCTCCTGTGAGGACCTGGCTATGTGCTGAGTACCCTGCTTGGCTCTTTATACATTGTGACACATTCAGTTGTTCAAATAACACAATGAGTAGTTTACCAGAATTACCCTCATCTTGCAGGTAAGAAAACTGAGCATCAGAGTGAGTTAGTAGTTTGCTCAAAGGCAAGCAGCTAGTGTAAGGGGGAGCAGGGATTTGAATTTGAGCCTTGGCCTTGCTTTTACCACTGTGCTTTGCCACCTCTGAATGTTCACTTTCATTCCATAGCAGCATGATACAGCCCTGTGCATAACACGAAGTGCACATTTGTTGAATGAAAAACTAGTAACACTTCTGGTAGCTGAGTGACTTATCTACTGGTAAACCTGTCTTCATGGCCACTAGGCTTTTTATGGTGAACATAGGCATATTTGCCATGTGCTATGTTGAAGCAGCAATTAAATAAATAAGGTACAAGAGTAATTAAATTTAAAAGGTAAAACATTTTGGAAGGAGCTTTGAGCTTTAGGGATGTCTAACCTGACCTTGACTGTTTCTCTATGTGCTGTAAGATGCAGATTGATTTTCAATGAGATATTCAGCCCATCCCTGCTTATGATTTATATATATTCTAAGTAATATGCTTAGAATGTAGTTCTGCTTACCATCATAAAATGTGGAGTTAAAATAAGATCCTTGTCAAAACATTGTCATGCAGAGATTAGTGCTATGAAAGTTAACATTAAATGATTTTAAAATGTGATCCAGAGGTTAAACTGAAGTTTTGAAATTCATAAAATGCATAAGCTTTTTGAGAATTTTTTAAAATATCCATTACATAATAACTTTAAAATTACGGTATTTGATTGCTATCTTAACCCATCTTGGCCAAGAGCATTCAGCCTGAGGGTACTGAAAAAGAGTCAAATTACCCCTTCCTTATATAAGCTATAGTTTAGGAAATTGCAATTATATGAGGTCGTTTTAAAGTATTTAGCAATGTTTGGTATAATTACAATATTGTGCTATTCTTACACAAAGAAAACATAACAGAATTTTGAGCTAGGAATATTGGGAAACCAGCCATTGCTAAAGGAAGGTGCATTTAGTGTATCTTTCTTTGTATCTCTTAATATCTTTTGTGGGGTGGAGAAAACAGATAATTAGGGCTTTCTTTTGGGGAGGAGTTGGGGATGGTGGGGACGGAGTTTCACTCTTGTTGCCCAGGCTGGAGTGCAAGGATGTAATCTCGGCTCACCACAACCTCCCCTTCCCGGGTTTAAGCGATTCTCCTGCCTCAGCCTCCCAAGTAGCTGGGATTACAGGTGTGTGCCACCACACCTGGCTAATTTTGTATTTTTAGTAGAGATGGGGTTTCTCCATGTTTGTCAGGCTGGTCTCGAACTCCTGACCTCAGGTGATCTGCCCTCCTCGGCCTCCCAAAGTGCTGGGATTATAGGTGTGAGCCACCACGCCTGGCCTATTAGGGATTTCTAAAAGCTGCAAGCCTCTTGCTAGCCATAACTGTGAATGTTGTCTTAACCATTAATGCTTCAGTATAAATAATATCAGTTTAAAAACTGCCTAAGATTTAAAAGTAGTATGTAAATTACAAAGTGCTTGGGTATCTAGATCAAAATAAAGTAGAGCAAAGAATTAACTTTAGGAATGAAAGAGGTATCTAAGTGGGATGATAAAGGAAGACTTCATGCAATAGAAGAATTTAAGTAAAACTGAAAAGCTGAAACTAACGTGATCATGGCATTAAATAGTGTAGCCCTGAAGGCACATCCAATATATAAGGAATACGACAGCAGTGCCTATACGCACCATTATTATTCATCATTATTCTGAAGCATAAATAAGAACAATTTCAAAAATTATAAATATTGGAAAGGAAGAGACAAATTTTATTATGTACAGAATAATTATATAACTAGAAAATTCAAGAGAGGCAACTGACAATTTATTTTAAGTAGTAAAAGTTGTAGTTTGCTAGTGGATGCAATGTAAATATGTAAATGTCAATAGTTTTCTTTTTTTGTTAGCCATAAATACATACTGTAATGGAGAAAATGTCCTACTTATACGTGTTCCCCCCAAAGGATAGAATACTTAGGAAGTAAGTTTAGCAAGAAATGAGCACAGAGAATAAAACTATAAAACTTTATTGAAAGACAAACAACAAGACCTGAATAAATGGTGAGACACATAACATACTCTTGGATGGGAATAACTGGTATTAAACAATCATCCTTCCCCTGTCAAACTAACACATAAATTACTATAAAATTACTATACTATATCATGCCACACTATACTGTATTTACTGTAAAAACACAGAGGAAAATGAACTTCGTGGTTAAATTAATCACAGCATTTGTCTAGATTCTGCAAGAATGGGTTCATGAGGATAGATTTAAAAGCTTTTTCAAGTCCAGGCGCAGTGGTTCATGCCTGTAATCCCAACACTTTGGGAGGCCGAGACGGGCAGATCACTTGAGGTCAGGAGTTTGAGACCAGCTTGGCCAACATAGTGAAACCCCGTCTCTACTAAAAATACAAAAATTAGCTGGGTGAGGTGGCACGCGCCTGTAATCCCAGCTGTATTTGGGAGGCTGAGGCAGGAGAATTGCTTGAACCGGGGAGGCAGAGGTTGCAGTGAGCCAAGATTGTACCATTGCACTCCAGCCTGGCGACAGAGTGAGACTCTGTCTCAAAAAAAAAAAAAGGTTTTTCAAGAACCGTGATGGATGATTTACCTAATTGTAAATATCAGAACAAGATAATGCTATAGCAAAACAGTTAATAGCAGAGGAATACCTTAGAGTGTCCTGAGATAGACTTCTTCCAGTAGTAATTTGATAAGATGACATTTTATTTTTATTTTTATTTTTTTCTTTTCTTTTATTTTTTTGAGACAGAGTTTCACTCTTCTTGCCCAGGCTGGAGTGCAATGGCGTGATCTTAGCTCACTGCAACCTCCACCTCCCAGGTTCAAGTTATTCTCCTGCCTCAGCCTCCCAAGTAGCTGGGATTACAGGCATGCACCACCATGCCCAGCTATTTTTTGTATTTTTTAGTAGTGATGGGGCTTCACCATGTTGACAGCCTGGTCTCGAACTCCCAACCTCAGGGGATCCACCTGCCTTGGCCTTCCAAAATGCTGGGATTATAGGCATGAGCCACCGCGCCTGGCCAGATGACATTTTAAATTAATGGTGAATGGATGGGATACTGATTAAATGATATTGGAACATTTGACTAAAAATTTTAAAACATAAACCACAGAGTTTGTTTGTTGTTGTTGTTGTTGTTTGAGATGGAGTCTCGCTCCGTCACCCAGGCTGGAGCGCAGAAGTGCGATCTCGGCTCACTGCAACCTCCGCCTCCCGCGTTCAAGTGATTTTCCTGCCTCAGCCTCCCTGAGTAGCTAGGATTACAGGGACATGCCACCATGCCTGGCTAATTTTTGTATTTTTAGTAGAGACACAGTTTCGCCATGTTGTTCAGGCTGGTCTCAGACTCCAGACCTCAGGTGATCCACCTGCTTCGGCTTCCCAAAGTACTGGGATTACAGGCATGAGCCACCATGCCTGGCCAAAATATAAACCATAGAGTTTTGTATCACAATGTAATCAAAATAAAGATAGAGTAACTTTTTACTTTTTAGTGTGCAAATTAAACATAAAGCTTCCAGGAAAAAAGCAAAGAAAGAAAAATTATTGTTGATATCCTATCGAGACTAGTAAAAAGAATAGATAAATGTATATATGGAACATGGGAAAACATTCACAAAATATAAAGTTAAAAAAATCAGGTTGTAAAATAATATATCTCCAATTTGTATGAGATTTATATCTGTATATGGAATGAAGAGATATAGAAGTATATCAAATGATTATTTTTGTTTGCCTGGAGGTAATGGAATCATTTTGATTTTCACTTCACGCCTTGTGTTTTGGCATTCTGAAATTTTTACAATTAGTGTGTATTACTTTTGTAGTTTTTTTTTTATAAAAGGAAAAAATGACTTGAAAAATCAAGTAATTTGACATATAGACACAGGGAGAATTACATTCGAGGCAGAGAGCAAACGACAGGCATGTGACTGTAGCTGACAAGTGTCGGCAGATTGTGAGCATAAAGTCTAAGACATCTAGGGGAGATGAGTTTCATCATTAGATGAAGTCATATTCTGGAGGGGGAATAAATGCTAATCTGATATATTATGCTTTCAATTACCAGTGAGGAGAAATTGACAGTTTTGAAATAGTGGTTTCGGAAGGCTCTCCTGAGAAGATGGCACTGAGGCGAGCCTTGAAGAAGGCCAGAGGGGAGAAAGATTGGCCTGCGTTCAAAGAATCAAAATAGTTCTGCTAGTTCAGAGACAGGGTAAAGCAGATAGACTGGAGTCTCATTCAATGTCTTTAAAAGTCATGGAGAAGAGTTAGTATAGTTTCTAATCCATGAGGACTTCCTGAATGATTTTGCCAGGACTGTACTTTAAGATGCTATTTCTTTCCAAACCCCCATCAGATAAGTCATTCCACTTTTCTGAAGTCGAATAAGTGAAGGGAAAGAGTGGACAAATTGTTATCTAATGGGGCTGCCTCCCAGAAAAGGACTCCTTCGGCAGTAAGAGATGTGCACGTGGTATAACCAACAAGGCTACTTCTGGGTGTATCCACACGGCTGGAGCTCAGAAATGCAGAATGAAAAAACGGGTTGTGGAAGTGTATATACAATCTGTTACATTTTTGAAAAACACACAACACAACGCTATATTCTGTTTACGCATGTGTGCTTATGTAGAAAAAGTCTGAAAACCTGATCTGCATAAGCTCTGAGTTCACAGGAGTTATGACCATGGGAAGAAGTAGAGGGGTGGGATGGGCGCATGGGGTACCGAACTCAGCTATGTTGCTTTACTTCTGAAAGAGGAACGATCTTAAGCAATCATGGTAAAATGTTAATGTTTGTCAGTTTCGGGGGTGGAAAAGGAAATTTAGGTCTATAATTTAGGAGAGGTTGAGCCCAGAGCCAAGATTGGCAGTTGTGATGAGTATGTGGTTACATCTCCACTTTTTTTAGAACTAAATCTGGATGTTAATGGCCATGGTTAGTGGGCCAGGGGCCTTACATTACTTTCTTGCAGCACTGGTGGCTTTTGTTTGAGGCTGCACAAATTCCTGCATTTCCCCTGGGATGAACGGTAGGGATGCGGGCAGTAGGTGACTGGGTGAATCACCTGACTTGAGCAGGGCTGACTCTCTGCAAACCAAACTCAGAGACGTGAACTGTGCTGAGATTTCTCAGTGGTTTCCCATGTAGGCTGCTTTCCAAGGGCAGCGAGCATGGCCTTCATCACTCACCCAATGTTCCTGATTCAGCACTGAGATGCTCGGTTAGGTTTTAATGAGGTTTTAAATTTTTTCTTATGTTCAAGTGTTTATGCAAACAAAGTTGCTGAATTGTAAACACCAGCAATCTGAGTACCTTCTTTTGATTTCTCTCTCCATATTGTTTAGTCCCTTTTTCTTTGTTTGTTTTATGAAATTGCATAGATGTTTTGGTTGAGAGTAGATTGTTTTTACTTTTCAGGGACAGGCAACTATTTCATGATATCACTTCTAAAAATATTTTAAATAACTAGGAAAATAGTTTTTTCTTCAAAAAAACCATTTATTCGTTTGGCACGTACACAAACAAATGAGACAGAAATTAGAGTAATTTAGTGAGAGAATTTAGAGAATTTAAGTGGTGGGGTTTTTTTTGTTTTTTGTTTTTTGTTTTTTGTTTTTTTGAGACAGTATTGACCTGCTGTCCAGGCTGGAGTACAGTGGCGCGATCTTGGCACACCACAACCTCCTCCTCCCAGGCTCAAGTGATTCTTGTGCCTCAACCTCTCAAGCTACATGCACGCACGACCGCGTCTGGCTAATTTTCATATTTATATTAGAGACGAGTTTTTGCCATGTTGCCCAGGCTGGTCTTGAACTCCTGGCCTCAAGTGATCCTCCTCCCTTGACCTCCCTAAGGGCTGGGATTACAGGCATGAGCCACCACACCTGGCCTAGTGTAAAAGCAGTTTTTAAGGACAATTGAACAGGAAAGCGCCTAGATTCCTGCACATAGATCTTGTGTCCCTCCAAAGTGCCATAAGTACCGATTTCTGCTGTCTTGATTTAACTCAGTGTCTGGAGCTTATGATCCTTCCTCTCTGTTTCCTTCCGTGGTGTAATTTTGGGGTTGTCAATTAAAGAGTTATTGCAAGATCTCAGCCTCTGAAAGTTTAGCTTATTCATCAGCAAAACTTTAAGCAAGTCTCACCTCTTCTAAATTAGAATTGTAACCTTGACTTTAGTCGCAGAGTTAACATTGTGCAGAAAAAGAAAACACTGCCCAGTGTTGAAGCAGTTTGCAAACTGAAATGATAGAAATGAAAAATGCCATGATGTTTCTAAGTAGCCTCTCTATTTGCAAATGAGTCACTTAGGATTAGTTTTACCCACAAATAACAACAACAGTAAAAAAGAAAAAAAAGAAAAAAAGGAAGAAAGAAAGAAAAAGAAAGTGACCCAACACTATAATAGAAGTTTATTTCTCTCTCACATCAAGGAAGTTCAGGGTAGCCAGTCTGGGCTGATTTAGCAACTCCTTGATCATCGTGGGTTCTGTGCTACCTGGTAGTCCAGGATGGTTGCACAAGCCCCAACCATTGCATCTGTATCCCAATCAGCAAGAAAAAGGAAGAAGGGCATACCCCCTTTTCAAGAGGCTTCCTGGAAATCACATACAACACTCCTGGTTACATCTCATCAGTAACCTTAGTCACACAGCCATACTTAGCTGCAAGATAAGCGAAGACATTCAGATTCTACCTCTTCTTCTTGAAATAGAAAGGTGAGTTGCCAATCCACTGTCAGTGTGACCACAGTTCAAGAGGTTTTCCTAGACACAGAGTCGAGTTAATCCCAAGTCATCTGTGTCATCATCTCCGTTTTGACAGCATCTGCCAGGTGGTCAGCCAGAGTTTAGGCAAGAAGACCTATGACTTCTCTACACAGACATGATTAGGATTATCTTCTAAATCAACCAAACCGACCAGCCCACCCTTTCATTCTTCTGTGCATCATGGATCATTTTTGAAAAATAGTTTAGGACATATCAAATAGTAAGAGTGTAGTTTTATAAATCAGAACTCAGTCTAACAGTAGAAGATTATGTGGAGAAAAGCTTCATGTTAGATTAGTTGAGTCGATTGGGATACAGAACCGTCTTTAGAGCACGGCATCGTTACGTTGTAGATAAAGCATGTAGGCAGAGAATGACATCTTTGTTGGGGAGAGCCCCAAACTGCTCTTCAGGAACCTTTCTCCGAGATTTGCAAGCCAATTAGGCATAATGAAGCCTTGTTTTTAATGCATATCTTTTGCCAGTATAATAAACATAATAATTAAATGTTTATATATCTTTAGTATTTTCCTGTATAATACAACTAATCATATTTTTGTCAGGCTGAGGACATCTCAAGAGGAGGGAAAGGTGACAAATTGAGGGTCTGTTCTTTTATACAAGATGGTAATTATAACAAATTCCTTCTGGACCTAGGGATGGGGGAGGGGTGGGGAGATGGGGACATAAGAATTATTCCTGATTTTGTTACTTTTGTCCTGTAAAATATGCCCGGTCCGGGCGTGGTGGCTCATGCCTGTAATCCCAGCACTTTGGGAGGCCGAGGCAGGCGGATCTCCTGAGGTCAGGAGTTTGAGACCACCCTAACCAACATGGAGGAACCCTGTCTCTACTAAAAATACAAAATTTAGCCAAGTGTGGTGGCACATGCCTGTAATCCCAGCTACTAGGGAGGGTGAGGCAGGAGAATCACTTGAACCTGGGAGGCAGAGGTTGTGGTGAGCCGAGATCACGCCATTGCACTCCAGCCTGGGCAAAAAGAGCGAAACTCTGTCTCAAAATAGAAAAAAAAATATGCTTACTGGGACATCTCAAGGACATTATTCCTCTGTCAACAGTAAGAAGATAACCTGAGACATAGATTAAAGTGAAAATGATTTATGATTTTTTGTTTTCTTCCTTACATTAAATTTTCCAATAACATATCACTAATAACATTTCTTTTTTTTGAGACGGAGTTTTGCTCTTGTTGCCCAGGCTGGAGTGCGATGGTGTAATCTCAGCTCATGGCAGCCTCCACCTCCTGGGTTCAAGTGATTCTCCTGCCTCAGCCTCCTGAGTAGCTGGGATCACCTGCCACCATGTCAGGCTAATTTTTTGTATTTTTAGTAGACGGGGTTTCACCATGTTGGCCAGGCTGGTCTTGAACTCCTGACCTTGTGATTCACCCGCCTTGGCCTCCCAAAGTGCTGGGATTACAGACGTGAGCCACGGTGCCCAGCCAACATATTTCTAATAATATATTAATTTGATAAACAGAATTTATTTTGGAAATAAGCCAAAACAAAAAATATCCCTCCTTTTCAAGGCTATTATCTGTAGTTTGAGGTTTTATCAAACGTAAATATGAACTGCCAGCCTCCTCAGGATGTCCTCATTGCTTCTATTAATGCTTTTACCATCCAGTACCACTGAACAGGCAGCAGGGTGCCTTCTTGGGCACACCAGAAGGACCCAGGAAAAGGAAGATAGTGTGGACTGTTCTTGTCTCCGTGCCCCAAAATGGACCACTACACCAGTGGGGTAGGAAATAGCAGGTGTTATGGGTTGAGTTTGGAAACCTTGACTTGATCAACTATCTGCTCACCCAGGTCATCTTTCTTTTTTTTTTTATTTTATTTTATTTTATTTTATTTTATTTTATTTTTGCAGAGGTGAGGTCTCAATCTTGCTCAAGCTGGTCTCCTGGGCTCAAGTTATCTTGCCGCCTTGACCTCCCAAAGTGCTGGTATTACAGGTGTGAGCCATCACGCCTGGTGCTTGTCAACATTCTTAACGTCAGGAGCAGCAGAAAACCCCCCTGTTTGGCCTTCAGTGTTAATTTCCTCCTTGATCTATGTCTTCTACACAAATCCACTCCCTTGTTCTCCCCATATGTTACATTTGTGGACTCTTGTCAAACTCTGCAGTTCAGTCCTGGTACCTGCTGAGCCTACGGCCCCAGGCCTGAGCAGCCAGCTGGGCCAAGTTACCCTCAGCCTCAAGATGACCTCCTCACAAGGCAAACATTTCTCTGGCTGGGTTGGAGACCTAAGCTGAGGAACTGGGTTCTCACATTCCAAGACAGAGGTTTGCCTGCAGACCCCTGAAAGTAGGCGTGCAGAAGCAGGTTCCTCTGATGACAGAGGCCCTCCGTTTATCTCTGGAAGATCCTGAGATAACGGATCTCTGCCTTGAATTTGCCTGCTTTCTAGGTGCGGTGGAGAAAGCTGGGAAAAGAGCCACCTCTGCTCCCAGGGGCCACTGAGAGGGTAGAACAATGACCGAATCCGAGACTCACTACCTCAGGGGCTGAGATGGGTCCAAATGGGCCCTTAACCAATCACTTAATCACCTGACTCTTACCGCTGTCACTGATCTGACATGTTCTCCTGGGCGCTGTCCCAGCTTCTCAGCATTATGTCCCGGGCAGTCCTGAGGGCTCATTTCCTTTATCCATACTGAGGACCAAGACCTGTGTTTCCTCTAGGGCAGTGAGGGCCACAGGCTGAGTGCCTGAACTGATGAGTGCACTGCTGGTACTGTGCTGTGCCCTGGACAAGGGTGTAGGTCTCTCTAAAAAACAACTTACCAATATTCTACAAAGTAACGTTCAAACTGAACAGAGCTTGACTGAAGATTCTTTTTACTTCGTTTGTTTTCGTGCTACATTTTTGCTCTCCGGCTCCAAGTCCGTGACAATGGGTCACAGGATCAGTACAAGTAACAGTAAAGATGTTTTTCTTCATCTTTGGGCTATGATTGTGCTTTATGATCCTAAATGTAAATACAATGAGGCTGGGCACAGTGTCTCACACCTGTAGTCTCAGCACTTTGGGAGGCCAAGGCAGGCAGGTGCCTTGAGCCCAGGAGTTCAAGACCAGCCTGGGCAACATGGCAAAACCCCATGTCTACAAAAAAATACAAACATTCGCTGGGTGTGGTGGTGTGCTCCTGTGGTCCCAGCTGCTGGAGTGGGAGGATCACTTGAGCCCTGGAGATCAAGGCTGAGGTGAGCTATGATTATACCACTACACTCTAGCCTATCTCAAAAAAACAAAACAAAGCAAAAAAAATACATACATTGACTAATAACACCAGCAACATTGTTTCATGGGAGCTGCCTCTGCTGTTTGTACCAAAACTGAGCAGATTTTTCAGGCCAGGCCTGAGTAATCATTAAATCGATCTGCTTGTGAGAAACTGGTAGGTCTAGGCATGACCGCAAAGCTGGCAGATCCGTCTCTTCCTTTCTTAAATAAGAAATCGCCAGAAGTAGCCTCTGTGCCTGTGACTCTTGAATGTTTCACTGAAATCCAGAGCAGCAATTGCATTTTATATGGCATCGTATGTGTGCAAAAACTGAATCAAAATCTTGTGAAACAATACTACTTACTATATATGATGTAGTCTAATATTTTCTATCCTATTTTATTTCCTTTTTTTAATGTTGGTTGAAACTGTAAATTTACATAATGACAACTACTAGGACTCTATCTTGGTTCAAAAGTCCATGATTGGCCTGCTTGTATTGAGTTACTACATTGCACGATCTTATAATTGTAAAGTTTAAGATATTTTCCTTCTGTCTGTCTTAATTTGTTCTGTAATCTCGGTTGTCCTGCCACGAATGCTGGCATATTTACTTTGTTTGTGGATTCAGTAATCATAGTTTCTCTTGCCAAGTTACACTAATGGTACCAAAAACAAAAGTTACTGCCTGGTTTTTGAAACTGTTCTTTCCTAGGAAGTTTTAAAGCAAAATGTTTTTACCTTTTATTGTTTACACAGGTAAAAGCATCCCTAATCCAAAAATCCAAAATCCAAAAAAGTGCTCAGAAATCCAAAGTTTTTTGAGTGACAGCATGATGCCATAAGTGGAAAATTCCACGCCTAATCTCATGTGATGGGTTGCAGTCAACATGAGGTTAAGTCTTTCATATATGCACAAAATTACTAAAACTAATGTTCAGGGCCAGGCACAGTGGCTCACACCTGTTATCCCAGCATTTTGGGAGGCCAGGGCAGGTGGATCACTTGAGCTCAGGAGTTCGAGACCAGCCTAGGCAACATGGTGAAAGCCTGTCTCCTCTAAAAATACAAAAAAATAAAAATAAAAAGCAAAACAAAATTAGCTGGGCATGGTGGCACGCACCTGTAGTCCCAGCTACTTGGGAGGCTGAGGTGGGAGAATCACTTGAACTGGGTGGCAGAGGTTACATTGAGCCAAGATCACGCCACTCACTCCAGCCTGGGCAGACAGAGGGAGACCCTGTCTTAAAATATATATATGTATATATATATATATATATATATATAGTATAGGCTATATCTATAAG
>NW_016808851.1:1119062-1127508 GCF_001698545.2 Rhinopithecus bieti
TATATATATATATATATAGTATAGGCTATATCTATAAGGGGTATATGAAATATAAATGAATTTCATGTTTAGACTGGGGTCCCAACCCAAGATATCTCATTATGTATATGCAAATATTACAAAATCTGAAAAAATTTAAAAACCAAAAATCACTTCAGTCTGGTGCCAACCATTTTGCATAACTGCGTTTTCCATTTTGCATTTTGCAACCATTTTGCGTAATTCTGTACTTCTTTCGCTTTTGGGTTTGTTTTCGTAACTGCTCAGCAAAAAGTGTTCTGTGTCATCTTTCCATTATTTTGGGCTAAATCATGTTAGTGGCCAAGCCTGTCAGAATTCATTTGATTTTAGTTAACTTCCTGGTGTCCAGTTCTCAGGAGTTGCAAGAATAGAGCTCTTCCCCCATGCAATCATCCAAAATCCCTGGCCTCTAGCCAGGATTGGGGAACACCACTGTTGGCCAAGAGCAGAAGGCTTAAAGTTCTGGTCATAGTCATGACACTGTACAAACTGTTCTTGTTCCCTCCAAGAACATGGGAACTATTTGGATAATGGAGTTATGAATTTAATTCTGTTGAATTTTTATAAAGGACCTAAAAATAACCCTATATAATTTATTACATGTATAATCATATATTATAATTTTAAAAGTGTATAATTTATAATATCGAAACATTTCTTTTCGGAAATTAAATTTCACTTTGGTCAAAATCATCTTACAAAACATGGTGACTCATGATGGTTCCAAATAATGTAAACCAGTGTCTGTAACTAACGCTCTGGAGGAAGGAAATTCTGAGTTCTGACACAAAAGCATATCGAAGTGGTTTTGGTACTTTCAAAGTTTTTACTGCAACAAAAAATATGTTCATGTGTACCTGTCTCCTCTTTACACTGCTTACTTTCTCTGTTGCTTTTCCCAAATACATCTCCAGTAACTTCCTCATGCTCTGTGCACCACCTCCAATCTTCCCCTAATGTGTATGAACTTGGCCATCACCAAAGAGGTGGAAAGGAAGAAGGGCACGTGGTAATATTAATATTGAGGTTTGGGTTGGGTGTAGTGGCTCATGCTGGTAATCCCAGAACTTTGGGGGGCCGATGCAGGTGGATCACAAGGTCAAGAGATTGAGACCATCCTGGCCAACATGGTGAAACCCCGTCTCTACTAAAAATACAAAAATTAGCTGGGCGTGGTGGTGCACACCTGTAGTCCCAGCTATTCGGGTGGCTGAGGCAGTAGAATCGCTTGAACTAGGGAGGTGGAGGTTGCAGTGAGCCAAGATCGTGCCACTGCACTCCAGCCTGGCAACAGAGAGACTCCATCTCAAAAAAAAAAAAAAAAAAAGAAAATTGAAGTTTGTACCGGTTTCTTTTTCCTTTAGGTCTCCTGATACGTGTCTAGTTAGTTCTATATACTTTCTGTAAATTTGACTCTAAGATATTTAATAAAACTAAACAGGGTTATATGTTAAATAGACAAATCCTAAAGAGCAGAAAGGATTTAGCATTTAGTGAAATTTCATAGACTTAAGATGAGTTGGATTCTCAAAATTAATATATTCTAAACAAAGTTCTATTTTGAAGCTGCAGTAATAATGCCAAACTTCTCTTATAGTTAATTGAATGATTTATCCTGGTGGTGTCTGCTGGTACTCGCTGAAAAAGTTATTACAGTCCTCACTGTCTCCCCTTTAATTCAAGTTTGGAATTCATGTGTTTCTGTGACTTTTTTGGAGTTTATCTGCAGACAGCCTGCCGTTGAATACACATGTTTATATAGGGCAGAAAAGGGCAACCTGAAGATTCTACTTTCCATTTCTTTTAGCACTGTCTTGCAATTAACACCCACAGCTCTTCAGAATGAGGTATTGTCCAGCCTACAACTTGCTTGTAGAAGCTCCACAAAGCTTCTATTTTTGTTTTTGATTTGTTGTGAGGAAGCAAAGTATAGCCTTTACTTGAATGAAAGCTACAGTTTTATTTTTCTTCCTATTTACAAGAGATTATTTTGATGATTAAGTTAGCCAGATATGCCCCGTGTGCTCATGTTTCGTATCTCAACCTATTTTGACCTGAGCTAGTTGCAAGGACTAGTTCTTCTGTGAGATCTCTGGCAGTCCATAAATTCAAGTTCATGTCCAGACATAATGGCGAACTCAATATGTTGTATATTTGATATATGTTTGTTGCACACATGGAGAGAAAAGTTGTTACCATTGTAAAGTAGCTATGAAATCTGACAGTTTTAATTTCTTTATCTTCTGAGTACCCATGGAATAAAGGACCTCTTAGTGCCATAGCAAGGCAGAAGCTTAATTTGCAATTCTGGTGGCAACATCCAGGTATTTCAAGTAGAAATGAAGAAAACTTGAAGGAAAAATTATCTCAGCACTTCAGTTTAATTCTTTTTCAAAGTCCAAGGAGAGTTTTCCCCAGTGTAAAAGCAGAAATGAGAATTTCAGATCTAAAGCAGTTCTTGCCTTTTCTTTTCCCTCCGTGCACATATGCTGACATCAGAAAATACTATTTGAAAAGAAAACCCAGGCTAGAGCATTGGAGTCACTCATTTCCCATCCAGCGAAGGGAGAGCTGGTGCCTGGCTGGAGGACGTTAGGAAGGCAAGTCTGGGGGTCTGATCACTCGGCTGGGAGGGGGTAAAATATCTGGACCTCAGGAGGCCGGATTACAGTGCCAGTGTTCTCTATCTGTGTGGCCTGTTCCTGCCTGGGGTTGGGTACCAAGTCCAGGTGGAAGTGGTCCCTGGAGCGTCCTCTCTCTGAAGTGTTTCTTTGTCAACCAGAAATATTCCCTGCTGCTGCCCCAGAACTCATCACTGTTGACACATGGACCAAGAACTAGCAGAGGAGGTGATTTATAATCTCTAAATGAATTGCGCTAAAACAGACAACAAGCTCTCTGACTTAAGTAAAGGAAGGGAGGGTGGGTGGAAAGGAAGGAGGATCATAAAGAACATTCTAGATTGCATACTTTGGTAATCACAGCAGGGCCTTATTGCAGTTAGAACAAAAGCCTGGACACACCTCTCAGTTCAGGAAAATAATTTAGAGCCACTTGTTAAATGCTGCAGTATTATTGAAGTACCAAGTGTTAAGATTTTCATTGAAAGCAAAACTGACCGAGCAGCTCAGCGAGGGAAATGCTACGTGATCAGTTGATGGTTTGATGAGGGGTATGGAGTAGGGATTTTGGCAGAGGTTGCTAGCAGACAGGCCTTGGTTTTAGTCCAAGCTCTCGCTTCATAGCTGTGTGACCTTGGGGAAAATTATAAAATTTTCCAGTCCTTAGTATCAGAAACTGCAAATGGAGGAGAAAGATACCTCACAGATGTTGAAGGTGAAATGAGACAGGACACCTAGTACATTGCCTGGCTACATAGAAAACGTTTCACAGATGTTAACTTCAGGCCCTCTCCCCGTGCCTTGGTCTCTTAGAATAGTGTTTCCCCATCATGTGCACACTGAGTGGGAAGGTGGACAGCTGCCATCACCCGTGCTGCCCCATGTTGAGAGCATTTCTATTGACCTTCCCTTCTTCCCTGTGAAGCTAGTTCAGCCGTCACCTCATCACTGTTTTTCTTCTCCAGAGAGTGCTGGGTTGTAGTGACCACACTGTTGATTCAGCATATCCCAACCACACTGGATGGAATTTTTACTGCGATAATTCATATTCCAGGATCTTATAGTGCATAGGGTTACAACGATTAGCATAATGATCTTGCACAATCTTTCTGCCTAGCATGTAGTGCATTTGTAATATTCTCAGAGGAGACATCTAGAAAGCGCCAAGCTCCTTTGTCCTGCGTCAGCCACAGCAAGCTGTCTGCGCCTCAGTGCTATAGAGACTGTGGGTGGATTATTCCTTGTTGGGGGGTGGTGGGGGGATCCCAGCTGTCCTAGATGCCATTTACAACAATCAAAAATGCCTCCAGACCTTGCTAAGTGTCCAGGTGGGGAGTGGAATAGGCAGAATCGCCTCCAGTGGAGAAGGGCTGAACTGTACTTAGGATTTGTGATTCTGCAGAAATGGGTTCTGTGAATGCACTAAAGCATGAGAACATCCAAAAATCAATGGGGCACAGAACTGAATTCAAATTTACCTGGATACAGGTAAATAAACACAATTTTGAAAGTACCAAACAATTAAAAAAAACACACACACATTAAAAACGAAAAAGTCGGCGGGCGCTGTGGCTCACGCCTATAATCCTAACACTTTGGGAGGCCAAGGCGGGCGGATCACCTGAGGTCAGAAGTTCGACACTAGCCCGACCAACATAGTGAAACCCCGACTCTACTAAAAATACAAAAATTAGCCGGGCATAGTGGCGGGCGCCTGTAGTCCCAGCTACTCGGGAAGCCGAGGCAAGAGAATCACTTGAACCTGGAGGGCAGAGGTTGCAGTGAGCCAGGATCGCACCATTGCACTCCAGCCTAGGCAAAAAGAGCGAAACTCCCTATCATTAAAAAAAAAAAGAGGGAGGGGAAAGGTCAGAAAGACATTCTTCTTCGTTGGGTGATGAATTAATCTTTCACATCTTTGTCATGTTAAAAATGAGCCTGCGAGGCCGGGCGCGGTGGCTCAAGCCTGTAAAATCCCAGCCACTTTGGGAGCCGAGACGGAGCGGATCACGAGGTCAGGAAGATCGGGACCATCCTGCTGTTACCAGTCCTGATTCTGCAAATAGTGAGATTTTCTTCTTACTCTGGAAAGGAGCAGTACTGTTTAGGAGTCCTTTTCATCCATTTCTGATGCAAGAATAGATAAGAAGGAAAATACAGTTTCACCTTCAACCATAGTGCCCTCGCCACTGCATGGTTGGTTTCTCTGAATGGTTGGTTCACATAAGGCCCACAAAGAAGTCTAAATATGGCTGAAAAACCCCGCCGTCTCTCATACCTAAAAATACAAAAACCCAGCGTCCCAGACCGGGCGACGAGCAAAGCGAGTGAGTCTTTCTGGGCGTGCAGCTCTGCTAGTCCCAGAGTACTCCGGAGGCGATGGAGACAGGCTGAGAATTGGCGGGTCAACTCGCTCCGTAGCAGTGTGTTGCAATAAAGGCTAGCGACTATCGTTGGCACGTGTGACGTGCGCACATCCGGCCATCTTGCAGCACCGAGCCTGTAGTGATGTGTCAGTTAAACTGCTAAGATCTTGCTCGTCTGATCAATAATACATAGATGATAAAAAATAGTGAAAAATTAGTGCTATAGTATAGAAGAAAAAATATAAAATGAAAGATGAGCCTGCGGCTGTTTCTCCACTAAATTAAGACACTGGCACACAGATGATTGTGTGTAAACACTGGGCACAATCGTAGGGGTTCAGTAATTATTGAATGAGAAGAAAGAAAGGTTGTTCTTGAATTATGTGATGTGCGTGTTTAATCATGTTTTTCAGCGGAACACCATATGTAGCAGACAGAACTCTGGGCTGGGCATCAGAGGGACCGGGGACCCCACACTGGGCTTTGTGTCATTATCTCCTGAAAGGAACTGGCCTGGTGCACAGGAGACAGTTGGAGTACATTGTACATACAGTTCCCACGTAGCTGTAGGGTTTTATGAGCCCATATTTTAAAAGGCCTTCTAGTGAAGTGAGGATGTTAATGCTTTTTTAAAAAAAAAAAAAAAAAAAGAGAGAGAGATTAGTGATTACTTTAAAATCTGAGTCCTGGCCAGGACTCACACCTGTAATCACAGCACTTTGGGAGGCTGAGGCAGGCAGATCATTTGAGGTCAGGAGTTCAAGACCACCTGGCCAACATGGTGAAACCCTGTCTCTACTAAAAATACAAAAATTAGTGGGCCGTGGTGGCATGCTCCTGTAATCCCAGTTACTTGGGAGGCTGAGGCAGAAGAATCACTTGAACGTGGGAGGCGGAGGTTGCAGTGAGCCAAGATCGCACCACTGCACTCCAGCCTGGGCAACAGAATGAGACTCCATCTCAAAAAGGAACAAAAAAATCCAAGTCCTAATTATCGCTGCAGCTTTCTTTAATGTGTGCAGTAAGCTGGGGACATACAGAATAACTTACGATGTAGAAATCGTCTCTCCCTCCCTGAAGAATTTCATGGATACCACATTTGCCTGCCAGGAATGTTCTGTTGTTCTGGTGTTTTCGTTTCTGCCATTGTCATTGTTTCTGCTTCGTTCTTACAATACGACTCTGGGTGCACCCTTGGATGATCATGGAAAGGCAGCTGCCTGGCTTTCCAGAACTGGTTTTGACTCTCCATCTGAACCCGGAGCTCTGTTTCCTGTGCAGGTTGCTCCAGTATTTATCCAAATTGTCAGTCCCTTCCCAACTCATACCCACTGACCCTTCCTTTCTCAGCTGATTATGGGTTTAAGTTTGAATCAAGCCATGCTATAGAATCACTATCTAGTAACTCCTGTGCTTGCACAATAAGAGTATTAGTCAGCATTTCCTGTTTTCATTCATATTGTAAGTTGAATAGCTGTAACAAAAGGGAAAGAGATTGCCAAGACAAATAATTCTTACGGCTTGTGCAAACATTTTATTGCAAGCCTTATTAAATATGCAGCTTTCAGAAGTCTACATGATGTGCCTTTCAGCAAAGCTAAATCCTACTATGTGGGCTTGCTTCACGACTTAAGAGCAAGTCTATATTGAATTTAACATTAAATAATTATTTGGCCTGTATCTCTTTTAAGCTTCGTTAAGAACTGCAAATATGATAAGGGAATAAATTGTTTATTTCAGTCACTAAGAAAACTTAACCTATAGGTTATATATGTTGGCAGTTCCCAAGAAGTACCTAGGAAATGGAACCTTCCACCAAGAGTGGTTTGTCCCCTTCTCACAAGGTGGGTCTTCATGTCAAGGCCCCCCTAAGGCACAGAAACACAGCACTCCACCGTGTCCAAGTTCTTAGTGATTGGTGGCACCTTATGAAAGTACTTTTTACTTTCACAGTTACTGATTACACATCAGCATACCTTATCCATGTTCTGTTTCCTTGGCAGCCTGATATTTGAATACAAACAACATAAAAGTGATTACATGCAGCATTTCAGGACAGTTTTCAAAGTGGAAGAATTTGGCACTTTCTTCTATTTTCTTCCCATTCTTTGTCTATTTCCTTTGCATTTGGAAGCCAGAGTCCTCGAACCTTTACTTCTGCATGTTGTTTTCATCCCCTAGCTGGTGTTCTCTTTATTACTACTTTTTTGTTTCCAATTTGTCTCTTTTTAAAAATAAAACATAGTGAAACCCCGTCTCTACAAAAATTAGCCAGGCATGATGGCAGGTGCCTGTGATCCCAGCTACTTGGGAGGCTGAGGTGGGAGAATCACTTGAACCCAGGAGGCGGAGGTTGCAGTGAGCTGTTATCGTGCTGTTGCACTCCAGCCTGGGCGACAAGAGTGAAACTCCGTTTCAAAAATAAGTGAATAAATAAATAAAAATATGAAATTAAGCTTAGCTAGCCTGTGTAGATGTTTTAGATGGTCACATCTTTGTCGGATATGACATTTGTGCCTTTTAGTAAAACCATTTTAGTATTGTAAGAAAAAAAGGGAAGTATAGGGAGGACTAAGAACATATTTGTACTTCTATGTAATTCTATTTTATGTGTCTTTTTCCATTGGAGTGTGGCCTTGACATCATTACTGGCTCCGAAGTCCTATCCTGTTTTTTCATTGACTTGCTTGTGCCAGGTACTGTGTTAAGGAAGTGGAGCTACAAGATGAATAAGGCATGGTCCCACCCTCCACGTGGGAGACGGCACATCAGTGTACCTAGGATGCTGCATGTGGTGATAGATGAGGGCCCTGCGAGGGAGCACACCACAGGATCCGGAGGATGGGACGGGCGGGAGGAGTAGTCAACTTTGCCTGAAAGCATCAGGACAAGCTTCCAGGAAATGGCACATCCAAGCTGAGTCTTGGACAGCGGGTTAAAGAGGCAGAGAGGGGAGAGAAGAATGTTCCACATGGGAAAAGAGGTCTGGAGGTGACGACAAGTAACATAGCATTTGTGGGCGGTGCTGGAAGCTTGATATTTCAGAGGCATGAAGTCTGAGGCAGGGAGTGTGGAGGAAGATGAAGGTAGGGGAAGGAACTTTACATGAGGGCGGCCTTGACTTTCATATTAAGGCACTTTAGGGAAGCAGGAACCAGTGAAGACAGGAGAACATGGTGACTACACAGGTGCACTGAAGTGGGGAGGAGCTAGGTTTTTTTTTTTTTTTATACTTTAAGTTCTAGGGTCCATATGCATAACGTGCAGGTTTGTTACATATGTATATTTGTGCCATGTTGGTGTGCTGCACCCATCAACTTGTCAGCACCCATCAATTCATCATTTATATCATGTATAACTCCCAATGCAATCCCTCCCCCCTCCCCCCTCCCCATGATAGGCCCCGGTGTGTGATGTTCCCCTTCCCAAGTCCAAGTG
>NW_016808851.1:1127881-1146661 GCF_001698545.2 Rhinopithecus bieti
TCATCCTTTTTTATGGCTGCATAGTATTCCATGGTGTATATGTGCCACATTTTCTTAATCCAGTCTGTCACAGATGGACATTTGGGTTGATTCCAAGTCTTTGCTATTGTGAATAGTGGAGCTAGGTTTTTGAAGGGAATTTGAGCTTGCAATTTTTCAAGGGCATTCAGTGGTTACAAATGAAACTTTTCATTAATGTATTTGTGTCCAAGTGTTTTAGATGTGCTTTTCTGCTAGTCTTTTTATTTGGTTTGGAGATAGATGATGACTTTCCTTCAGGGCCTTCTATGTGTCTTGCCATATTAATGTCTCAAACACATGGTCCGTGTCATCATGGAGCTTGCAGTCTAACAGGGTAGATTAACACATAAGTATGCATCCAGTTGGAAAGAACTTAGAGATCACTTGATCAGCCCCCATTATGTAAAATGTATACAACAATCTACCTCCAACTATAGAGTGACATTAAACAGTTTTTCAAAACATTATGGCATTGAAAAAATGCATAACATTTGGGTTACTTCAGTCCCACTCCCCAGTACTGATCAGGCCAGTGAACCGGTCTTGCTGGTGAAATAATGACTTCTACAGTCATGACGGATAATTTCCCGTCATCTTGACCATTCCTTCCCTGGCTCTGTCCTTTACCTGTGACTCTTCTTTCCTCCCTCTCCTTCCTCCTCTTGCCCTCTGCCTGCCATACCCAACTCTGCATTTCTCTGCTTGGAAAAATCCTACTTGATCCTCAGAGCCTGACTCCATCACCCCGTTTCTCTGAACCTCCCAGGCAAAACTCTGTGCTGTCCTCCAGCTCTCTCTAACTGAATAACAAATGTTCTCTCTCCCGCTTCCCTGCAGGCTTCAGGGTAGTGACCCTAAGAGTGAGCGTCTACCTGTGAGAAAAATGCCTCGATGTAACAGGAATTCCCACAAATGCTTAGGAATTCAATATGGTTATTAGCAAGTGGGAGAATTATCCTTTTGGTTACAATGATGTGAACTATTTTTGTGAGTTCTCAGTATGCACCAAGAAAAACCCCAGTGACTCAGTAATGTACCTGTGCCATCTCACTTAATCCTTCCAACAAAGAACTTGCCAAGGTTGCACAACTGGGAGGGATCCAAGGTCCTGTCTATGTGCTAACCTGCAGGACAGCCCCACGTAATCCAGTACTGGGGCCTTATTGTCCAGCCTTCCGCCTCCAGGAGCCCAGTCAGTGATGACTTCTGACAAAAGTCACCTGGATTATCCCTCTTTTGGGGTCCATGATGCCACCAACATGCTAAAGTTAGCAAATGCGTAAGGATTGTTACTGTAAGTGGTTTTCTCTGATTTTGACCACAACTAATAAAATCACAAGATTTGTCTCAAATACTATATAAAAAGGAATGTCTTTTATTTCTCGAAATTGTTCTGCCACATAGTTTGTTCAAGTAACACATAATAAAGGATAAATGGCTTGTAGCTATATTTACCCAAATTGAACATTTTTAATGTAATTTTTTAAATTTGTCAAAAGCATATCAATGGTCATAAAAAATTTTTATATCCTCTGACCCTATTACTTTACCCTTGGGAATTTATTCCAAGAACATAATTTGAAAGAGATTAAAGCACATAGGCACAGATGTTTTCAGTACAGCATTGTTTATATTGGAAACAACCCAAATGTTCCGTAACAGGGGGAACAATTTTGTAAATCTTGCTACAGCAACTTTACAAAATTATAAGATGCCACTTATAATTGTAAATTTTGAAAGTTTGTAGTACAGCAAGGAAACTGATCATGTTAAATGTTTCTAATATCTTAGTCAATTTTTCTCCCACCAATTCCTATCTGTGTACTGGTCGTACTATGAGCGTGTAAGTATGTATTTCATAAACATTTACTTTTTCTTAAATCAGTAGTATTCCCTTCCTAGAGTGGTTTGCTTCCCAGATTTTCATGGACACTCATCTCCCCTGGGGATCTTGTAACAATGTGATTCTGACTCTGTAAACTTTATGCGGAGCCCAAGATCCCACATTTCTTAGAGGCTCTCAGGAACCGCTGATGCTGTTGATCGTGAACCACGCATTGAGTAGCAAGGCCCTAGAGCTCTCTGTGTATGAAGAAGATGCTGCTGACCCAGTGTCTCGCTTTCTCGAAAGGCAGCTGTGACCTTTTCTAGCAACTGAGGGGTGGAGACTAGAAATCAGTGTTTTCTGGTGTTTCTCTAATAAAGCTGCTGTCTCGTATCCAGATTGATCATCAGTATCCTTATGCTCTTCAACTAACTTGAAAATTGTCAGTTAACAGAAATGACTGGGTGGCACTAAAATAAATTATTCTTAATATAAAGAGTAAGAAAGGACTGGTCGCGGTCCCAGCACTTTGGGAGGCCGAGGTGGGCGGATCACCTGAGGTCAGGAGTTTGAGACAAGCCTGGCCAACATGGTGAAAACTCATCTCTACTAACAATACAAAAAAAATTAGCCGGGCATGGTGGTGAGCTCCTGTAATCCCAGCTACTTGGGAGGCTGAAGCAGAATCGCTTGAACCCAGGAGGTGGAGGTTGCAGTGAGCCGAGATCGCGCCATTGCACTCCAGCCTAGGGGACAAGAGCAAAACTCCAACTCAAAAAAAATAAAATAAAGTAAAAGAGTAAGAAAGCATCTTCTATTGTAATCACACTCTCATTACCCTTTGATACAATTTGGAACCTGATTACAAAGTTAAAAATCTCCATCTGTATGAAGAAAAGCTTCACTGGCCGGGCGCCTTGGCTCAACGCCTGTAATCCCAGCACTTTGGGAGGGAGGCGGTTGGATCACAAGAGTCAGGAGTTTGAGACCAACCTGGCCAACATGGTGAAACCCCATATCTACTAAAAATAAAAGAAAAAAATTAGCCGGGTGTGGTGGCACACACCTGTAGTCCCAGCTACTCAGGAGGCTGAGGCAGGAGAATCGCTTGTACCCGGGAGGCGGAGGTTGCAGTGAACCGAGATCACGCCACTGTACTGTACTCCAGCCTGGGCGACAGGGCAAGACTCCGTCTCAAAAAAAAAAAAAAAAAAAAAAAAAAAAAGCTTAGCTGTGAGCTTTGATATTGGAAGAAAAGTCTTGGCCTTGTCATCACAAGGAATCCCTCAGGCCTGGTGGCGTGAAGCGGAGAAGGGTGCAGTCTCTTTAGGGCAGAGAATGAAGAACCTTTCTATGACAGTGGGGAAATCCGTTCACCTTTGTGTTGGTAAACAAAAGGAATGGAAGCTATCCTTTGAGCTCGAATCATAGTGGTGTTTGCCAAAACCTACTTTTGTTTTTAGAAGATAATAGCACATATTCCACTTGCTTCCCCACAGTGACCGAAGCTGGCTTTGGTGCTGACATCGGAATGGAGAAATTCTTCAACATCAAGTGCCGAGCTTCCGGCTTGGTGCCCAACGTGGTTGTGTTGGTGGCAACGGTGCGAGCTCTGAAGATGCATGGAGGTGGGCCAAGTGTAAGTGCCCACATCGCCTTCCTAATACCAAAGAAATTTCGTTATGTTAAAACAGAATTGAGCATTTGAAAAATTCCTGCCTGTTTAATGACTATAGTTTTCTAGAGTATTTTTTCTAGAACTTTTTTTTTTCCTGTAGACCTCCTTTGTGGACATCTAAAACTCTTTTTTTTTTCCAATCCATTTCTAGTACCCGACACTTAAGCACTTCATTTCATTTTTGCCTAAAGCTTCATCATCATTTTTTTTTTTTTTTTTTTTTTCATAGGGCACTTTGAGTTTAGTAAGTTCGAGTAAACAGTAACACCCACAGTTCTTTCCTAAACAACATTTTGGAAAGGAGCATAATGCAACCACTTTTTAACCTTAAGCTTCACATCTGATACTCAGGCCAAGATTGTATAACCATATGGTAATGGGGGGCTAGAGGCTCTTGTCCCTGAACGAAGAACATGAGGATTAGAGTGAGTTCTTTGATGACTGAGATTTTCATTGTTTGTACAGATAGTTTTCGGTTCACTGATGCTGCAACTCATCAGATTTCATCTAAAACTATTTTCCTTCTCTTTCTGTTTATTATGATTTCTTCTCACAACTCTGTTATAATACAGGATTGTTTCTAAGAGAGCTTTGCTTGGAAAACACAAATTCAATTTTAACTTCTTTAAAGACTTTTGATATTTACCTATCCTAATATGTATAGCAATTGCAGACATTATAAAGGAAATATATTCCTTTCTGCAGAAAACCTGTGCATAGATTTTGGGGTTTGTTTTTTTGTTTGTTTGTTTGTTGTTCGTTTGTTTCATTTTTAGGAATTTCAAAGTGTAGAATAAGACATTTTATACTGATTAATCATTTTGAAATAAAATAAAATAAAATTTCTCTGTCATTATAATATTCACATATAAGACGAACTGCCAAGTCTGATTTCTTAATTGGCATACTGTACTGTGTATGTGACAAAAGTCATGTATTCAGTGATTATTACATAGTCAAAACAAGAAGCGGGTTTGCCATCATGAAACGCTGTAAAGCAATTCTTTGTCCTGGGAGAAGTGGACATTATTTTTATACCATTTTACAGATAAGGAAGCTGAGGTTTGATAGGCTTAGGGAATGTGGACAATGTCAGCAGGCCAGCAGAGTGCCGAGCACTTCAGATCTAAATCTACTATGTCCACCATGCAGAGCTGGATGTTAATGAAGGGCAGAAATGTTCTAAATCCAAATCCATTTCTAGTACCCGACACTTAAGCACTTCATTTCATTTTTGCCTAAAGCTTCATCATCATTTCTTTTTTTTTTTTTTTTTTTGAGACAGAGTCTCGCTCTGTCGCCCAGGCTGGAGTACAGTGGCGCAATCTCAGCTCACTGCAAGCTCCGCCTCTCAGGTTTTTACACTCTTCTCCTGCCTCAGCCTCTGAGTAGCTGGGACTACAGGCGCGCACCACCACGCCCGGCTAATGTTTTGTATTTTCAGTAGAGACGGGGTTTCACCGTGTTAGCCAGGATGGTCTCGATCTCCTGACCTCGTGATCTGCCCGCCTCGGCCTCCCAAAGTGCTGGGATTATAGGCGTGAGCCACCTCACGCGTGCCGGGCTCATCATCATTTCAAATGCAAGAATGATATAATGCAGATTAAAAGTAGTAAATCATAAAGAATTCTGACTTTACTGAAAACACTCCTTGTTGCTACAGTTCTTCCTGGATTTTAGAATTTGAGTCTGCATAACAACTTCTGTTTTCAAAAACTACTTCTGCCCATGTAGGATGCATTTGGTATTCTCCCTCCCTGCCCTGCCACCCTGAAAATTATGGAAAGGGCTTAGAGATTGTCTGATCTCATTCAGTCTTTATAAAGAGAAAATCTCTGAGGCACAGAGAGACCCAGTGGCTTGTGTGATATCTCACATCTATTTCAGGGACTGATCAGATCTACAGTCCGGGTCTCCCGACGCCAGTCCCATAGTTTTCCAGACTCTGGTCTCTGTGCTGTAAAAATTCTCTACATGCTTTACAATCCTATTTCATTCATCTTAACATATATGCTCTGTTTTTCAGTGGTTGCACTTTTGTGCCACATTAATCCTTTGTGTCTCTTCCACTCCTGCTTAATGTCATGGTTCTCAGCCAGGGATCGTGGTAACAAGGAATAGGGTTAGTAGGCACAGCTATGGTTGGAGGATAAGAAAAGGCGGGAACCAGCCAGACGCGGTGGCTCACGCCTATAATTCCAGCACTTTGGGAGGCTGAGGCAGGTGGATCACCTGAGGAGTTCGAGACGAGTGGTGGCGGGCAGCTATCATCCCCACTACTCGGGAGGCTGAGGCGAAAGAATCACTTGAACTCGGGAGGTGGAGGCTGCAGTGATCTCAGATCGCACCATTGCACTCCAGCCTGGGTGACAAGAACGAAACTCTGTCTCAACAACAACAACAACAAACAAACAAACAAACAAAAGGCAGGTGAAGCTAAGCATCCCTCTCCTGGGCTCTGGTAGTACCTTCTGCCTCATATTGTTTCATGAATGCCTTGCTCTGTGTCTCCCTATGTAATTCTCAATTCCTTGAGTTTAGGGACCATGTCTTATTAATTGGTATGTTCCAAGTGTCTGGCATAGTCTGTATGCAGGGAGTGTTTTCAATAATGGCAAGATAAATGAACTTTCATCCTCTTAATCCTCTATTCCATAGTGCTCGTCTCGGTGTCTTTCCTTCTTATTGAATAGCTCTGTATTTTTGAGCCATGATTATTCATTTCTACTTCTGTTTTCTTTTTTTCTTTTTCTTTTTTGCTACAGATACTGTGCTGGGATCGACTTCCTTTTGATCATTACACAAATAACCATGGCTGCCTCTTATGTTTATTCAGCTTGTTTTTTTTCCATAATTTGTACAGTGGAAAACCTTATGGCCCTTGAATTTGCCCATTTTAGCCTCGGTCATTTTAAACTCACATGCTGTCCCCCAAAGTGCTCAGCCATTCCCTGTGCAATCCAACAGCTAATATTCGGCTATGCTTTGGGATCCACAGATTCTTCCACAATTAGTTCTTTAAACTAACCATTGTATGAATCACGGTTATTCACACATAGAATCAATAGGATGTGTGTATAGAGAGAGAAAGATATTTATTCTAAGGAATTGGGTCACATGATTACAGAAG
Source organism: Rhinopithecus bieti (assembly GCF_001698545.2). Classification (NCBI taxonomy): domain Eukaryota; kingdom Metazoa; phylum Chordata; class Mammalia; order Primates; family Cercopithecidae; genus Rhinopithecus; species Rhinopithecus bieti. The sequence continues at coordinate 1,134,536 of NW_016808851.1, forward strand.
CTGGCAAGTCCAAACTCTGCACTGTGGGCCGGCAAGCTGAAGACCCCGGAGAGCCAGTGGTGCTAGTGCGGTGTGAAGGCAGCAGTCTGCTGGAGAATTCTCCCGCATTCAGGGGAGGCCGGTCTTTTTGTTATACTCAAAAAGGCCTTTGACTGATCAGCTGAGATCAAGCCACATTATGTAGGGCAACCTGCTTACTCAAAGGCTGCTGATTTCCATGTTAATGTCATCATAGACACCATCACAGAAACACTCAAAATAATGTTTGAACAAATAATGGGTACCCTCTGGCCCAGCAAAGTTGACACATAAGATTAACCACGAGGCCGGGCACAGTGGATCACACCTGTAATGCCAGCACTGTGGGAGGCCGAGGTGGGAGGACTGTTTGAGCCCGAGAGTTTGAGACCAGCCTGGGGAACATAGCGAGACCTTGTCTCTACAAAATAATAAAAAATTATCTGGGTGTGGTGGTATACACCTATATTCCTAGCTACTGGGGAGGCTGAGGCAGGAGGATCACTTGAGCCCTGGAGTTTGAGACTGCAGTGAGCTGTGATCATGCACTGCCCTCCAGCCTGGACAACAGAGCTTTGTGGCAGTTACCGTAAAATGATTTCAAATGGTGATGTACTCTGTATAAATCAGGTATTAAACATATCATTAGTTTTATGTTCTAATTTGAACCAATGTTTGAGAAGTTTCATACTGTTCCATTGGCTCAAATTAGAATCATCCAGGGAGATTTTAAACATTACTGATGCCAGCTTTCCCTCCCAGAACTTCTGCTTTCATTGGTCTGGGTGGAGCCCAGGGATCAGTGTTTTCGAAAAGCTTCCCACAAGAGTTTAGGTTCAGCTAGTGCTGCCAGCTACTGTTTTAAAAGCACAAAATGTAGGGGTACCTTTCTAAAAACTGAATGTGATTGTGTTGGTCTTTCTTTCAGATCAGTTGTGTAAGCATTTTTATAGGATTATTCTTCATGTTTTCTCTCCTTATTTCAGGTAACTGCTGGTGTTCCTCTTAAGAAAGAATATACAGAGGAGGTAAGAGGAGCTGTTTAGACACTTATGTGAAGAATCTCTCAAATCCGGTGACTCGTTGGCTTTCAGTGAATGAGCCATCCTTCAGTGATCCCTTAGAAAAGTGCTGTTCTGGCTGGCGCAGCGACTCACACCTGTAATTTCAGCATTTGGGGAGGCCAAGGCGGCCGGATCACATGAGGCCAGGAGTTCAAGACCAGCCAGGCAAAACCCATGGCCAACATGGCAAAACCTCATTTCTACTAAAAATACAAAAATTAGCCAGGCATGGTAGCGCACGCCTGTAGTCCCAGCACGAGAATTGCTTGAACCTGGGAGGCGGAGGTTGCAGTGAGCTGCGATCACACCACTGTACTCCAGCCTGGATGACAGAGCAAGACTCTGTCTCAAAAAAAATAAAAGAAAAATGCTGTTCTAAGAATCCAAGAGGAAATGGGTGGGGTGAAAGGATAAAATGCATTCAATTAACTCTTAAATATCAAGAAAAGATGGATATAGGCTTTTTCTACTATTGTCTACCCCCAGGACAGCCATCAGAGCAGGAACTCAAGGTCTCCAGGTCAGAAACAAATATGAAGTTTACACTTCTGTATTCTTTTGATATGGAAGGTCTATATACAGTTGGCTTTATGACTTACAGGAGTGGCTTACACTTTCCTGTAAATAGACTTTGATTTACTGGCAGCAGTACCTCGTAGCTCCTACAGGTGGCGCCAGGGATCTGAGCCAGGAATACCTGGCCAGAGCTCCTCACCCACCTGGGGCCTTGTGCCTGTCAGACCCCAACCTGCAGAGCATAGGCACATTGCCTAGACCCTGCGGCCTGTCCGCAGCAGTATGAGCTGCCAGGCTTCAGACCCACACATATGCCATTGGACCCAGAATCATTTTAGAAACTTTTTTGCAGACGAACCTCCTTATTCTTGCAGCCATCTTTCTTGGAGGAAAAAATGAAAAAAGATGTCACAAATCCTGCCAGAGAGGTGCTGCCAGTTTAGCTTGGCAGGTTTGGTGGGAGGCAATACACAGGGGTCTGGGTTTTGCTTTTTTCTTTTTTACAGAACGTCCAGCTGGTGGCAGATGGCTGCTGTAACCTCCAAAAGCAAATTCAGATCGCTCAGCTCTTTGGGGTTCCCGTTGTGGTGGCTCTGAATGTCTTCAAGTAAGTCCGGCCTCCTCCTTTAAATGTGGGCATTATCACTAGGCCACCCTGTGAACGATATTTGTGTCTTGGGGTATTTGGTCTTTCTAAAATTTTTTAGAATTTAGTATTTGCTTCATCTAAAAGTATACAGAAATACCCAGTTCTTTCTGTTTGTTTATTTGGTTTGGTTTCATTTTAGCAAATGTGTTCTCACAATGTTATTAAGGAAGTGAAATTTATATATAGTGAGTTACTATCTCCTTGGCTTTTTTTTTTTTTTTTTTTGGTAATTCTACCCAGCATTTTTGTCTGAAACAAACTGTGAGTGATCAAAGGGATATGTTACGGAATTTTCTTGATAACGCCCTTAACAACTTGAAATATTTGAGTCACTTTGGAGAGGATTTTTTTTTCCATGCTTTTCTTTAAGTCTGATTTATTTAAACACGATGTGACCACTTTTGATGTTTAAAATGTATTCAGTGTTAGGGAGCGAAGTTCTGTATAAATGGTTAGTCTTTCTTTCAAAACATCGCTAAATGGATACAGATGCAAAACCACAAACATTTTCTTCACTAGGACCGACACCCGCGCTGAGGTTGACTTGGTGTGTGAGCTTGCAAAGCGGGCTGGTGCCTTTGATGCAGTCCCCTGCTATCACTGGTCGGTTGGTGGAAAGGGGTCGGTGGACTTGGCTCGGGCTGTGAGAGAGGCTGCGAGTAAAAGAAGCCGATTCCAATTCCTGTATGATGTTCAGGTAAGATCTAGTAAAAACAATGGCTCGCATTTCTTACACCTTAGCATGGATTGTCCCATTCAGTTGTCACCACAACCCTGCAGATAAGCAAACTAAAGATAGAAGAGTGTAGGCTGGGTGCAGTGGCTCACGCCTGTAATCCCAGCACTTTGGGAGGCTAGGGCGGGCAGATCACTTGAGGTCAGGAGTGCGAGATGGGCCTGGCCAACATAGAGAAACCCCATCTCTACTAAAAATACAAAAATTAGGTGGGCATGGTGGCGGGCGCCTGTAATCCCAGCTACACTACTCAGGAGGCTGAGGTGGGAGAACTGCTTGAACCCAGGAGGTGGAGGCTGCAGTGAGCCAAGATCGAGATCACACCACTGCACTCCAGCCTGGGCGACAGAGTGAGACCCTGTCTTAAACAAACAAACAAGAAGGTAGAAGAGTTTAAGCCACAAAGTCACATTTCCAAGTGCAGACCCTAGCTCCTTGTCCCAAAGCCTGTGCTTTTGAAGACTCCCAAATCGCAGGCCTAAGTGAAGAGGTACTTTAGTGAACAGGATTTGACAGCTGACACCTTCAGGAGTTGCACAGGAACAAGAGCAATTTCGCGAGGCTTGGGAAACCATGGGAGGTATTTTCCTTGTTCGTTTCTCTTTTTTTTTTTTTGAGACAGAGTCTTACTCTGTTGCTCAGGCTGGAGTACAGTGGCGCAATCTTGGCTCACTGCAACCTCTGCCTCCCAGGTTCAAGCAATTCTCTGCCTCAACCTCCTGAGTAGCTGGGATTACAGACACCTGCCACCACGCCCGGCTAATTTTTTGTATTTTTAGTAGAGTTGGGGTTTCACCATCTAGGACAGGCTGGTCTCGAACTCCTGACCTCATGGTTCACCTGCCTCGGCCTCCCAAAGTGCTGGGATTACAGGCATGAGCCACCACACCTGGCCTCTGCTTGTTCATTTCTGTTATGGTTCTTTTCTCTTGTGGTTTTATTGAACTATAATCTAGTGTATGTGTGTGTATATATACATATATTTTTTCATTGTGGTAAAATATATATAACAAAATTTTTTTTTAACCTTTTTTTTTTTTTTTTTTTTGGAGACAGAACTTTACTCTGTTGCCCAGGCTGGAGTACAGTGGCGTGATCTCAGCTCACTGCAACCTCCGCCTCCCAGGTTCAAGCAATTCTTCTGCCTCAGCCTCCCGAGTAGCTGGGAATACAGGCACACGCCGCCATGCCCGGCTAATTTCTTTTTCATTTTAGTAGAGTTGGGGTTTCACCATGTTGCCCAGGCTGGTCTTGAACTCCTGAGCTCCGGCAGTCCGCTTGCCTTGGCCTCCCAGAGTGCTGGGATTACAGGCGTAGCCACCGCGCCCAGCCCATCTTAACCATTTTTAAGTGCACATCAGTAGTGTTAAGTACATTCACATTGTTGTGCAGCCAATCTCCAGAACGCTTTTCATCTTGCAAAACTGAAACTGTACCCACTGAACAACTCCCCATGCCCCTCCCCACAGCCCCTGCCAGCCACCATTCTCCTTCGTTTCTATGAATGTAACAACTCTAGGGTCCTCATGTAAGTAGCATCATACTGTGGCTGGCTTATTTCACTTAGCATAATGTGCATGCATGTTGTAGCATGTCAGAATTTTTTTTTTTTTTTTTTTTTTTTGAGATAGAGTTTCGCTTTTGTTGCCCAGGCTGGAGTGCAATGGCACCATCTCAGCTCACTGCAACCTTCTGTTCTCAGGTTCAAGCGATTCTCCTGCCTCAGCCTCCCGAGTAGTTGGAATTATAGGCATGCACCACCACACCTGGCTATTTTTTGTATTTTTAGCAGAGACAGGGCTTCACCTTGTTGGTCAGGCTGGTCTCGAACTCCTGACCTCGTGATCCACCCGCCTCAGCCTCCCAAAGTGCTGGGATTACAGGTGTGAGCCACCGCGCCCGGCCAGAATTTTCTTTCTTTTTCGGGCTGAATACACTCCCATTCTTTGGATATCCCACATTTTGTTTCTTCATCCATCTGTGGATGGACACTTGAGCTCCCCCTCTCCGCTATTATAAGTAATGCTGTATGGGCATGCATGTTTATGGCATATGTACAAATATCCCTTCAATACTGTGTTTTCAATTCAATTGGAAATGTATTCCCAGAAGTGGGATTGCTGGGTCCTCTAGGATATTTTTAAGCACATGTTGATGGTTCAGTCAGACCTGAGCTTCCCAGGGCTCACTCTCCTCCTCAGATTGTCTGTCTTTGCAGCCCTCTGACATCTCCATTCTGAATTTTGTGGCTCTGGTTCTGGCTGATGGATTTGTCTTCAGGGGTGGTATGTGATTGCGGGGCACCCAGGCTTCAAACTGGTTGCTGCTTCTCCTGTTCCTTCATCCCTCACATATTCTCTTGGTGTGTCACTCTTCTTTCCTGTTCAGTGGCATAAATCAATAGCATAAGTTGAAGAAGAAATCAGTGAAGCAAGAGCTTAGCAGCGTTGTTGATAAGCCTGGAATCACCGTGGTGAGAGCGTGGGGCTGATGTATCAATATTTAATATTACCACAGCTCCTGCTTTTAAGGAGTTGTTTGTGTGCCAGGTATATGGGCGCTTTGCACATGTTCACCTCTGTGGTCCTAACATCCCTCTTAGGTGAGAACTGGTGATATCTTCCCATTTTACGGATAAGAAAACTAAAGCACAAAGAAACTAAGTCAACTGCTCAGTGTCCCATAGCTAGGAAGAGGCAGAGCTAGGAGAAAGAATGTCCAGATGGTTGAGCTCATCATCCTGCTCTGTTCTTCAGAGCTAAGTACTATGCTCAAAAGTGTGTGTGTATTGGAGGTCTGGGGGGAGACATAGTTAAAGGGGACAGTGACTGAGTGACCCTCCTGAAGAGGAAGGGTGACAGTGATGGGCACAGGCATAGACTCCATGCCACACAGGGGACATCGTCACCAGCACGCAGTCAGTGTTTATGGAAGGAAGGACACAGGGAATGAATTGGAGGCTAGCTCAGAAAAGGTTTGTCATTTTTATGAGGCCATTTTGTGAATGAGGAACTAGAATATTCTGGACTACAGAGGTGGTAGAGATCAATTGAGAGAGAAGATTTTGGATGAGTGAAAAGAAAAATGTTCCAGTTGGAAGTTTGAGTTCTCAGACCTAGAGATGTTCAGCGCAAAATAGATGTAGCCCTGCTGTGGGCAAGTCAGGCATTGAAGCCAACTCAGATGGCGGGTGGCCAAGGGGACCCTGGGTTCCTGTTCCTTGGTCCTGGGTAAGGCTCGCCAGGGTGCCTACAACCCTTGACACATGCCAGGGCCTTTCTACATAAACCACTGTGGGGAGAGTCACCCCTAGATCCTGCTGTGAGTGTGCCTCAGACCATCTTGCCGTCTGATCATGAACCACCCAACTCTACGTAGCAAAAGCAGTTATTTTCATGAATGATTTCATGAAGTGTGGCTCTTTTCAAGGAAAACAGCCCAGGTGAAAAAGAGGTCAGTAATCAGAAGAAATGCTTCTGAGTTATGCTGTCTCAGACATGCACTAACCCTAAGATGAACCCTTTTCCTTTCCACGGATATTTCAATATTTTTTTTTTTCTGAATTCCCATTCTTCATGGAGATAATGCTGCTAAAATGTCAGCTCTCCTCTGAAAGAAGGAAAGTGTTTAATAATAATGTGGTCTAAAGTCCTCTATTTGATAGGTGACCTCAAGGCCAGGATCCCTGCCTCCTTTGCCAACACACGTCTCGCTTTTCTTGTAACAGAAATTCGATTTGAGCTGCATAATTATTTGTTAGATAATCAGCCTCCCAGCCTACTGCAGCGTGACGGTTCATCAAAAGAGCTGCTGCTGCTGCTGGCTCTCTTTGTACTGCCTGCCTGTTAGCTATGTTCCTCACACTGGCAAGATTTAGATCATCTAAGACCATTTACAGTCTTGTCTTGTCACCATGTAAAAATCTGAATTCATTGGTGCAGTCAGTAATGGAGCTCAAGCCTTCTTTCCCCCTGATTTCTTGCATTGGTTGGTCCTGGTAAAACTTTAGTAACTAAGTAATGGTTTTCTGGAAGCCCTTTCTTACCTCCCCCACAACCCCACACCCTCACAACCAACCCTTGGGTGCTGGGCAGTGAGAAAGGTGTGGCATTGCTCTACAGGAGAAAGAAGCTGTAAATGCTTTGCATATGGCACTCTCCCACCTTTGCTTCTCAAAGCAAACTGGGTTTCTTTGTGCCCCTTGGTGTCTCCCCAGACTTTATATCCCCAAGAATGTATTCAGTACAAGACTGGTGGCATCTTGTGTGCTGTTCTTTCTCCACCCCAGTCGTGTGGAAGGAAAACACAGGAGATGATTTAGGGTAATGGAAAATAGTGCTAGAGTCCAGGGCATGACTGCATTTGAGTGTGAAGTAGAAATTGTCTCAGAACCCCACTGGAGAGTGGTTCAGCTGGAGAGAGTGGGACACCTGGCTCTCAGAGGCGCTGTGCGGCCAGACAGCAGTGTGCTGGACTTCCTGATGGCGAGCTTACAGGTAAAGGGAGAAACAGGCTGCACTTCTGACTTGGGAGTCTCTGCTGAACTCTATAGAAAACTGACTTCAGCAGCAGCTGCTGTCTAGAGAACAATTTGGCATCTCTTTTTGCCAGAGTAACTTCTCACTCAAGAGTAGGCAACTTTTAATTATGGTACCGGGTGGAGGCAGCAATGAATAATTTAGAATAAAGATTGAAAAATATGGACTAAGGTGTAGTAGACTAATTGCTCAGAAGAAGTTTTATTGTGTGAAAATGAATGTGTTTAAACTTGAATTACAGTGGCTCATTTCCTCTCTACCCTTGAGGGTGATTGCAATCCCTTTTAAGAAGCTGTTAAAAGTCCCCCTCAAAATCATCTTCTCTTTGAATTTTCCTCTTCTAATGTGACTTTTGACAATTATCTCTTTATCGTTCACTAATAGAATATCTCCATGTCTGCAGGGACGCAGATGACTGAAAGAAACACTAATCTACAAGCACACTTTATTAGCTAAGAAATCCCTCCTCCATACATTCTTCCAGGCTTGCCTCTGCACATCCCATCTGCTGTGTGAGCTCAACTCTGCATTATAGATGGGAAGGTGATGGACTTGTCCATAAGAAATGGATACTTGATAGGAGAAGGAACATATTACATAGAGCTAACAGGCTAAAGCTTTGGGATCATGTAAATTCAGTTTAAGCCTTGAGGAGGCCTCCTACTATGGACGCGTTTTGGGGAAACTGACTAATCTCTCTAGCCTCAGCATCCTCATTTGTACAATGGTGTCTGACAGTGACACCAACTTCACCAAGTTGTTGTGAGACCCAAATGAAATGCCCCAGAGTAGAATGCTGGAACATAGAAAGCAGGCAATGAAGGCCGGGCGGGTGGATCACCTGAGGCCAGGAGTTCTAGACCAGCCTGGGAAACATGGTGAAACCCCCATCTCTACTAAAAATATAAAAACTAGACAGGTATGGTGTTACATGCCTGTAGTCCCAGCTAATCGGGAGGCTGAGGCAGGAGAATCACTTGAACCTGGGAGGTGGAGGTTGCAGTGAGCTGAGATCACACCACTGCCCTCCAGCTTGGGCAACAGAGTTAGACTCTGTCTCAAAAAGAAAAAAAAAGGCCAGGCATGGTGGCTCACGCCTGTAATCCCAGCACTTTGGGAGGCCGAGGCAGGTGGATCACCAGATCAGGAGATCGAGACCATCCTGATTAACATGGTGAAACCCCGTCTCTACTAAAGATACAAAAAATTAGCTGGGCATGGTGGCGGCACCTGTAGTCCCAGCTGCTTGGGAGGCTGAGGCAGGGAGAACGGCGTGAACCTGGGAGGTGGAGCTTGCAGTGAGCTGAGATCGCGCCACTGCACTCCAGCCTGGGTGGCAGAGCGAGACTCCGTCTCAAAAAAGAAAAGGGAGGAAAGCGGTCAGTCAGTGCTAGCTCTTCCTCCTGTCATGTTCACTTTCGAAAGAGTGGGCCTCCTGAATTCACCTTCAACAATTCTCCTGTAACTCAAGGTAATTTTGCCAAACTCCAAGATTGGTTTATTTTGCACTGAGTTAAAACCAGGAATTAGAAACCAAGTCTCCTAAAGCACTACTAAACTAAACTAAGACATTGGCATTTTTCCTTCTCCATGAGAATTGGGAGCCCTTAGTGATACCATAAAACGTCAGTCATTTTTGCATAGAAGGAGGTATGACCCTGAGAAGTCAGCTTGACCTTCAGTCTGAATATTGTTTGTTAAATGAGGAGTTAAGGTTGAAAATCATCCCTGTATCCTTCCTCCAGCCTTGCAAACATTTTGAGGTATAGCCTTGACAGCAAGACAGGATAGTGTTTGTTTTTATTAAAAGGTCTTTCCTGTTCCTTGCGTGAAGCCATTCTCTTGATCCCAGTGGGGGCAGGATGAAGACCAAAACACACCACGAAGACAGCCTGGAGCCACAGCCAGCTCTGCTGACTTCTGAACTTCACACTCTCCCTGCCCAGATGGCCAGGGGTGTTTCCTCCTCTGCTGGTCTTTTTTAAGGCAGGATGTTTGTTGTTACTGTTTTTCTGGTTGGTTCTTAAGAAATTATTTTCTATGTTTTGAAAATGCCAGCTGGAACCTACACCAGTTGTTGGTGGGGTGTGAGAGCTATCCTTTACATGGACTTGGAGCATTTGCAACCCGAGCCTCCACATTGAAATAAACATTTAAAAAATGCATATCTGTGGATATACAGTGGGGGATCTTCCATTGTGGTAAAATATGTATAACATACAAATTCCCCTTTAATCATTTTTACATGTATAGTCTGTGGCATTAAGTACATTCACATTGTACATATAGGGTTTAATTAATAGGATCTTAAAACTTAAAAGGTATTGATGCACATCTCTGTTGCCTTTTACATTTCACAGTAATTAGAAGGAAGAAACACACTCTAGGTTGAAAGGCTGTCCCTTCTTTTGGTTGTCTTTGTCCCTGGAAAAGCTGTCTCCCCCTCAGAGCCTTTGACCTCCTCTGGCTCTCCCTCCCATCTCAGCCTGAGCCCATAGCCCTTTCTTCAGCGCTCTCTTCTCCTCTTGTTGTGCATTAGAATGTTTGGAGTGTTCTGTGGAAAGCTGGTCCTTACATTTTCCAGTCAGCTATGTATCTCCCCCCTGTTTCTCCTGTTTCTCCCCCCATGCTCTTTAATATTCTGCTTTCTTAATTATGATTGAGTTGCCTTTAAACAACCTTTGATCATCCAATGTGAACGGCTTCAACAAGCCTCCCATAAACCTCTTATCCCCTGGCCTCCTTTCCATGATCCAACCCCAAATTTCCAGATACCTCCTGCTTCCTTTATGTTTGGTTTTTTTTTTTTTTTTTTTTTGGCAGAGTCTGGCTCTGTCACCCAGGGTGGAGTGCACTGGCGAAATCTCAACTCACTGCAACCTCCACCTCCCGGTTTCAAACGATTCTCCTGCCTCAGCCTCCTTAGTAGCTGGGATTACAGGCGTGGGGCACCACGCCCAGCAAATTTTTGTATTTGTAGTAGAGGCAGGGTTTCACCATGTTGGCTGGGCTGGTCTCGAACTCCTGACCTCAAGTGATCTGCCTGCCTCAGCCTCCCAAAGTGCTGGGATTGCAGGCATGAGCCACTGCACCCAGCCCTAGATACCTCCTGCTTGACCAGACCTTCTGTAAACACTTAGATCCCTCTCAAATCTAGATGCTTCTCCAACACTGGCTTCTAGGTTCTCTATGAAACCTCTGCTGGCCTGCAGTATATAACCCAACTCCCAGCCTGCCAGGCACATCGTTCAGCTGTGTGAGACAGTTTCGAGGGATCTGCACCTGTCGTGAGCACAGGCTCCACCTTCTCAAAGCATCCCACTCATCCCTGTGTGATTCTGGCAAAGCCTGCCCCAGCTTTCTTTCCTCGATGGTTGAAATAGCACACAATGAGAAAAAAACAGTGGCCTGTGTTTAATACACTTGCACATGTCACAAGAATCCCTGTAGTGTCATTGAAAGCTGTCTTCTAGCATGCAAAATGATTGTCACTATGATGGAAGTTTCTAGAAATGCATTATTTCATCTGAAATTATGAGAGAAGGTAAAATGATGAACTATCAAAGTCACAATGCATGTTGGCTGGCTGCCTTCTACTACTCACTCCATCCCTCCCCAGGCTTTCTGACTTAAATTTAGATCAGATGAGACCATTGCAATGGAGAGTGTCCACTTTCTCATCTAAAAGCAAGCTCATGAGGAACATTAAATACGATCACAGGAACAAACATTAAGGTACCACACTAATGGACCACTTAAGAGAGAGAGAAAACTACGACCTTAGGGTTTAGGGAAAAAAAACACTCAAACAGCACAGGCTTCCAGTCTCCCTAGTCTCTCGGAGGTTGAGGGGGTGGTGTTTTGAGTAAAGTACAAGGGCTCCTTGAACGTGAACACGGAACCAGTGTTGCACCTGTGTTCATTCATTTTGCTCTTACAACACATCGATGTTCCTAAGTCAGATTTGTAGAAGAGGAATGAGCAGCTGCATCATGAGAACACTGCATGGCCAGGCACGGTGGCTCATGCCTGTAATCCTAGCATTTAGGGAGGCCAAGGTAGGAGGATCGCTTGAATCTAGGAGTTCAAGACTAACCTGGGTGACATGGCAGATCCTGTCTCTACTAAAAATATTTTAAAAATTAGCCAGGCATAGTGGCACATGCCCCATATTCTCAGCTACTTAGGAGGCTGAGGTGGGAGGATCGCTTGAGCCTGGGAGGCAGAGGTTGCAGTGAGCCAAGATCACCCCCACTGCATTCCGACCCGAGCAACGGAGCCAGGCTCAAAAAAAAAAAAAAAAAAAAAAAAAAACCGGCCAGGCACAATGGCTCCCTCCTGTAATCCCAATCCTTTGGGAGGCTGAGGCGAGCAGATCACTTGAAGTCAGGAGTTGGAGACCAGCCTGGCCAACGTGGCGAAACCCCATCTGTAATAAAAATACAAAAATGAGCTGGGCATCCTGGCACATGCCTGTAATTCCAGCTACTCTGGAGATTAAGGCCCAAGAATCACTTGAACCTGGCAGGTGGAGGTTGCAGTGGGCCGAGAACATGCCACTGCACACTATCGTGCCCGGCCTGGTTTGGTTTTTTTTTTTTTTTT
>NW_016808851.1:1146920-1152360 GCF_001698545.2 Rhinopithecus bieti
CCCTGCCCGTTTTTTTTTTTTTTTTTTTTTTTTTTTTTTTTTTGAGCCTGGGCAACAGAACAAGACTCTGTCTCAAAGAAAACAAAACAAAACACTGTACATGAGTGTTCCTAGGTCCAGCAGAGTGCTCGAACCAGTCAGCCCTTTCCCCCCTTTTGGGTGAGATGCGATCTTTAAAATCACTTATTCCCATATATTCCGTTTTTTGGCATTGCTTCACTGTTCTATTTGAGAGTAATAAAAGATTACCCATGTGGATTTCTTACTATTTCATGTGGAGAAATGCAGCTTTTCTAGTGGTGAGCCTTTCTTCCATTTCCCAGAGTCCGGTTACCCTCACCGCACCCCAGGTTTGCCATAGGAGGATGAGATTCTCTACATGTAGGCGTCTTCAGAGTGAACCTGTTGCTCAGGGCCAGCAAGCCCACAGGGCTCCATGCCCACTGAGCAGGCTCGTGGAAGTCGGCACGTAGCTCAGATGTGCTGGTTTCCAGCCAAGGACATGCTTTGTGTCAGTGATACAGGGGCCTGTTGTTCTCAGTAGCAAGGGCAGAGCTGCTCCCAGGACTCCAGGTGGTGTTGGTAATGCAAACCCTTGCACCTAGTGTGGTGTGGTCAGTATAAATTAATATCGACAGCTTCATGTTGTACTTTAATTTGAAGTACAGGAAAGGCTGCTTGCCAAACTGTATTTGTAGATCATTTAAAATTTATGCTTCATTTAAGATACAAAATACGAATGGAAATAATTACTGTGTATCCGGAAATGTCTATTCAACATACGAGTTTATTAATTGATCCTTCTCTTCACATGTTTTACGGGCCTTGGAATACACTTTGCTGATATCACAGCGTAGGAAGATTTAACCCATGTGAATTCAACTCTGTGGCCTTGGTGAAAGAAAAGAACCATGTATTTTTCATTCACTGTGGCCCCCGATGCATGCCAATGACTTCATTTGGTGCAGGGCTGAAGAAATGGCAGTGTGTTCCAATACTTCAACAACAGTGGGGCCTCATTAAGAGATGCTAGCGTATTGAGAATGGAGTATTATATAGTGTTTTCATGGGTCTTCTAAAAGATTTTTCAGGGTTGCTGACTTCAGAATTTGGCCTCTAAGTAAGATGAGACATCCCTACTACGGTATAAAGGCTTCATGGATCTTTATTTCTGACAGTTCATTTTTAAACTTTTGTTCCATTTCATTTTATTTTGTCCATTTTTTGTCACCAAAAAATTATTTTAAAATGTAACAACTTTTCTAGAATGTACAGAACAGTTTTATTCCACTAAAAAGCAGGACTTCAATAATTTAATTGAAGAATTCTAGTGAGCATTTCCAGAGCCTTTCCAAGAAGGCTATACTGTCTGACTGAGTGACTTAGCTTCTAGGACCCTGGTCCACCACACCTACAAAATGAATTTAATAAAGCATGAAGGTCACCAAATCCTCTACTATTTCTTCGTGGAGTCACTCAGCTAGTGTTTATGTTGTGCCTGCTCTGTGCGAGAGACTGTGCCACCAATATAACCATTAGTCGCGGTTATTTTCTAGAGCTGTACTGCCCAATATCCCACGTGGCTAAGATTGACAGTTCAGTTTCTGGATTGCTCCAGTCCCACTTGCAATGCTTTTAATAGCCACATGAAGCCAGTGAACACACGATACATCTTCCATTGTGATGGAAAGTGGCAGTGGACAGCTCTGTTCTAGAGTATTTCTGTTTCCAAAATACGTGTTTAAGTAAAGTTTGGAAAGGAATTAGTGTAGAGTATGAGGAGGGTTACATTTTTGGTGAATATGAAGATTTAACATAATGTTAGTTCAAAAATGACCAAAGATACAAGTGTAGACACCAGGCTTTTGAAGTAGCTAATGTGTTTGACACCATTTCACCTTGGCTTCTGCCTTTCTTTCCCTTCTTTGCCTATTGACATTTTGCCTGTCCGTTCTTTTTTTTTTTTTTCTTTGAGACAGAGTCTTGCTCTGTCACCAGGCTGGAGTGCAGTGGCATGATCTTGGCTGACTACAACCTCCACCTCCTGTGTTCAAGCGATTCTCCTGCCTCACCCTCCCAAGTAGCTGGGACTACAGGCACGTGCCACCACTCCCAGCTAATTTTTGTGTTTTTTTCAATAGAGATGGGGTTTCACCATGTTGGCCAGGATGGTCTCGATCTCTTGACCTCATGATCCACCCACCTCGGCCTCCCAAAGTGCTGGGATTACAGGCATGAGTCACCGCACCCGGCCTCCTGTCCTTTCTTTAATGCACTGTTCCAGCTCTTTTTTAATGTCTTGTCAGCTTTTGCTGATTTTCATGTCTCCCTTTGCAACCTGTGACCTCTTGACTTTAATAGTATGTTTATACAGTCTTGACTGCACATTCTCTTCTGTCATAGTTGTTTACTGTGTCTCATTGTCCCCAGTCCATCAGAAGTTCTTTGTACACAAAGTCCCTGAAGCTCTAGAACAACGCCCTGACATCTTGAAAGGACTTGCCGTAGGTGGTTATTTGGTCACTTAGCAGATGCCTGTGGGATCCTCCTTCATGCAGACCACTCTCCAAGGCACAATGTGGCAAGTAAATATATTAGTCAATATTTACAGAACCAAGAGAAAGCCAGCAATGATTAACGCATGAACAGTCATAAATTGTTTGGCCATTCTATTTGTTTATAAAAGCTATCGTTTACTACAGAGAAGTACAAGTGAATATCAAGTTCAGATCAAGACCTTTGGGCTGAGCTTGGTTTTGTTTTGTTTTTTTTTTTTTCTTTAAAGATTACACTTCTCCCCCAAATCAAGCAGATTAACCATAGGAAGTTCCTTGCCTGCTAACACAATATAAATAGATTGCATGCAAGGGGAAGGACCTTATCAGGGCAGATTTTAGTATTTACACTAAACCCAAAAGATATGTTAACTGAGATATTTTTATTTCCTTATTTGTACTTGTGAGTGAAAAATAAAAATTGTAGCAGGAGTCCCAAGAGCACTTTGGCCGTGGGCTTTGGAGCTGTGAGTTGAAGCAGTTATTCAGCACATGGCTGCAGGATTGTAGCTCAGGTTCTAGACAGTGCATTCTCTTCAGGTCCCAGGAAGCAGTATCATACCTCTGGAAGCCTCCAGGATGCACCTTCATCTATTACAGTGGTGACGAGGCTGAAGCCGGGCATCAGAAGTGCCAAGTGCTGGGAAGCTGTGGGGCTGGATAGATAGCAGTGCCTGCTGGGAAGCACACAACGTTGGCAGTGAGGTTGAGGCAGGGAAGCAGGGCCACCCTGTTGGGATTCATTCATACTACTGGCCCCTCACAGTACTGTCATGTGTGGGTGGTCACACTTGTCCTACAGGAAGTGAACCACAACTACACAGCTCACATAGTCAGCCTGGCACCTCCCTGGAATTCCCAAAACACTTTCCAATAAACATTGGAAAGGAAGAAAGTTTAGTTGTTAACAAAAAAATGTACATTGCCTTATGCCCAAAAGCATTGAAAGCAGGGACTCAAGCAGGTACTCGTGCAGCCCTGTTCATAGCAGCATTGTTCCCAATAGCTGAAGGGTGGGAACCCCCTTGTCTGTCAGCAGGGATCAGCTAAATATGGCACACACATACTATGGAACATTATTCAGCCTTGGGAAGGACACCTCCCATCACACGGATGAAACTTGAGGGCATTATGCTAAATGAAATACTCCAGACGCGGAAGGACAGATACTGCTTGAATCTGCTTGTAGAGGGTCTAGGGCAGTCAGATTCATAGACAGGAAGTAGAATGGTGGTTGTCAGGGGCCGAGGGGAGGGGCATGGAAAGTTGCTACTTAATGGGTAGAGTTTCAGTTTTGCTAAATACGAAGAGTTCTGGAAGTTGGTTGCCCAACACCGTAAATGGGCTTAACATTGCTGAATTGTACACTTAGAAATGGCTAAAATTATAAATTAGGCCAGGCATGGTAGCTTGCAGCTGTAATCCCAGCACTTTGGAAGTCCGAGGCAGGCAGATCGCTTGAGCCCAGGAGTTCAAGACCAGTCTGGGCAACATAGCAAAACCCCCATCTCTACAAAAATTTTAGAAATTAGCCGGTGGCATGCACCTGTAGTCCTAGCTACACGGTATGCTGAGGTAGGAGGATTACTTGAGCCCCAGAGGTTGAGGCTGCAGTGAGCTGTGATCACACCACTGAACTCCAGAATGAGACCCTGGGTCACAAAAAAAGAAAAGAAAATGGTAAATTACATGTTATGTGTATTTTACTAAAATTAAAGTTCTTAAAAATATGTATTTTAGGCCAGACACAGTGGCTCACACCTGAAATCCCAGCACTTTGGGAGGCCAAGGCAGGCAGATCACCTGAGGTCAGGAGTTGGAGACCAGCCTGGCCAACATGGTGAAACCCCGTCTCTACTAAAAATACAAAAATCAGCCGGGCATGGTGGTGGGAGCCTGTAATCCCAGCTGCTCGGGAGGCTAAGGAAGGGAGAATTGCTTGACCCAGAAGGCAGAGGTTACAGTGAGCCAAGATCGCGCCACTACACTCCCAGCGTGGGCATCAGCAAGACTCTGTCTCAAATAAATATATATATATTTATATATATATATATATACAGAAATATATATAAATATATATATACACACACATATATATACACACCCATATGTATATACACATATATATACACACACACATATATGTATACACACACACACATATATATATTTCTTGTAAAACATTTTCATGTTTAGCAAATCATGCCGGGCACAGTGACTCACACCTGTAATCCCAACACTTTGGGAGGCCGAGGCGGGCAGATCACCTGAGGTCAGGAGTTCGAGACCAACCTGACCAACATGGTGAAACCCCGTCTCTACTAAAAATACAAAATTAGCCGGGCATGGTGGCACATGCCTGTAATCCCAGCTACTTGAGAGGCTGAGGCAGGATAATCGCTTGAACCCAGGAGGTGGAGGTTGCAGTCAGCTAAGATCTCGCCATTCCACTCCAGCCTGGGTGATAGAGTGAGTCTCTGTATCAAAAAAGAAAATTTAAATAACAAATCGGCCACCCACTTGCATTAATTTATTCACTAGTCATTCATTTGCTATTACTTTGCTCCCATGTGAGTTTTTAAAATTATTATCTTAACAGAAAAATCACACTCTTTATTTTTGAATTATGATCTAGAGTTCAGTAAAGAATGCATTTTTCTGTTCATTAAATGTGTTATAACAGTATCTTGTTTTGCTGTACTTCCAAGCAAAATGTAATTCTTTCAATCCTCCCTACCATTCTCACTCCATAATAACATTACTTAAGGTTTGTATAGCATGACATTTGCAACTTGCTTGCATTTTACACTGATTCAATGTGTGCAGTACAGTGATGTATACTGAAGTATTCACATCCTCATCTTAGAAATGAGGAAACAAATTCA
>NW_016808851.1:1154723-1166700 GCF_001698545.2 Rhinopithecus bieti
ATACAGAAATATATATAAATATATATATACACACACATATATATACACACCCATATGTATATACACATATATATACACACACACATATATGTATACACACACACACATATATATATTTCTTGTAAAACATTTTCATGTTTAGCAAATCATGCCGGGCACAGTGACTCACACCTGTAATCCCAACACTTTGGGAGGCCGAGGCGGGCAGATCACCTGAGGTCAGGAGTTCGAGACCAACCTGACCAACATGGTGAAACCCCGTCTCTACTAAAATACAAAATTAGCCGGGCATGGTGGCACATGCCTGTAATCCCAGCTACTTGAGAGGCTGAGGCAGGATAATCGCTTGAACCCAGGAGGTGGAGGTTGCAGTCAGCTAAGATCTCGCCATTCCACTCCAGCCTGGGTGATAGAGTGAGTCTCTGTATCAAAAAAGAAAATTTAAATAACAAATCGGCCACCCACTTGCATTAATTTATTCACTAGTCATTCATTTGCTATTACTTTGCTCCCATGTGAGTTTTAAAATTATTATCTTAACAGAAAATCACACTCTTTATTTTGAATTATGATCTAGAGTTCAGTAAAGAATGCATTTTCTGTTCATTAAATGTGTTATAACAGTATCTTGTTTTGCTGTACTTCCAAGCAAAATGTAATTCTTTCAATCCTCCCTACCATTCTCACTCCATAATAACATTACTTAAGGTTTGTATAGCATGACATTTGCAACTTGCTTGCATTTTACACTGATTCAATGTGTGCAGTACAGTGATGTATACTGAAGTATTCACATCCTCATCTTAGAAATGAGGAAACAAATTCAGGGAGGTTATATGATTTAACCACACATAAGGAGAGGCTGCATTCTCTCTGAGCCCTCCTACTTCACATAGCCACCAAGCTCCTTTGTGCAGAGCCCATGGAGGGTTGGAGTGGCCGCGCTGAGGTAGGTGCAGGCCACAGACTGCATGCAGCAGGAACATTGCCTGCTTCCCAGAACTGCTGTTCTACTGCCTGGGGAACACACCCTTCTGAGAGCTGACTTCTGACAAAGCATGGTCCTTGGGCTTGCCTTGTGTCTTCTTTCCTGCAAGAAGTATCTTCCAGCGTCCCACCAACTTTTATTTCTTAAAAAGGTTGCTCCTTGCCAGGCATTGGTTGACCAGCAGAGGAGCTCATGTTAGTTTCAGTACAGTGTTGGCAGCAAGCACTTGAGTGCCCAGCAACACAGGTTGCTCATGATCTAAGATTCATGGAAAACGTCTTCTCCGCTGTTACCTGCAGCACATCAACACCTGAATTTTCTTATCAGCTTGTGTGACTATTGAACCACATGGAACCCAAGCTTAGTCAATAGGAAATATAGAAATATTCATTTGTTCAACTGTATATTGAGAGCTTTGTATATATTCCAGGGGCTGCCTCTAGGTACATAAGAGATGGTCCCGAGCCTTAAAGAGTTTATCAGCCATTCTTCATTCTTCAGCTAATATGAACATTGAATCTTTTACGTTAGAAGTTGCCTATGCAGAGTACACCTGTAATCCCAGCAACCTGGGAGGTCAATGTGGGAAAATCGCTTGAGGCCGAGAGTTTGAGACCAGCCTGGGCAACATGGTGAGACCCCATCTCTACCAAAAATAAATTTTAAAAAAAGTTACCCTTAAATTTCTCTCTCTCACCCAGCCTCAACTTTGCACTTAGGCAGTAACTCTTTGTACAACATTCCTGGCACCATATTCAGCTTTTATAGAACTCTCCAGGTAAGGACAGGTCACTGCTAAGTGAGAGAGCTCTGGTTATTATATTCTTCCTTAAACACTGCACTCAAAACAACTACTTCCTTCTAACGTTTGTCCCTTGGTTCACATTCTGCCCTCCTTTCGATTTTTCATATGGCATGGTTTACAAAAGGCCCCTTGCCCTCCAAGAGATATCGGTGTCAGTGTGGTGCTGCCGAGTCTGTGTGACTGTTCACACACTCGGGCTCCACTCACACACCCCAAGATTGCATGAGCTTTTGCTGGCAGCCCCTCACAGTCAGGCCCCAGTGAATCCCTGTCCTCTGAAGCTGCGGGTAGGAGCGCCTCGAGGGCATCTAGATGTCAAAGAAGAGGATGCTCACATGTGCCTAAGGGTCATCCATGAAGGCTTCGTGGAGGAGGTGGCCTTTGGGATAGATCTTAGAAAGCTCAGAGAGTTTTAACAAAGGTTGGTCTTTGAAGATCACTAATCTTTTGACTTTATAAATATTTGCATGTATCTTCTCCCAGTCTGTCTCTTATTTCTTGACCTTGTTTATAATGTCTTCTTAAAACAAGTTTTAAATTTTGCTGCAGTGAAATCTATATATCATTTCCTTTATGGGTTATTCTGTTGTTATCTCATTTAAGAAATCCTTCTCTACTTCAGGATAATAGAGTTCCCACTGTTTTCTTCCAATATTTAGAGTTATAATTTTCAAGTTTATGCCTTTGTTCCATATTGGGTTTATTTGGAGGCCTGGTATGTGGTAGGAATCTAATTTTATTTCTCTCCAGCCAAAAGTCAGATGGTAGTCAGCCTTTCTCTGTTGATTTGTGTCACCTCTATTATATGCTGTCTAGCACATGCTGAGGTGTGTTTGTGGGTTCTTTCTTCTTTGCCATTGATTAATTTGTCTATACTTGTGCCAGTACCCATGGAATTTATTAGCATAGTTTTAGGGTATGATTGATAGCTAGTAGAAAAGTCCTCTTTCTTTGTTCTTTCAGTTTTGTTTATTTTTATTTATTTATTTATTTATTTATTTTTTGAGATGGAGTCTCGCTCTGTCACCCAGGCTGGAGTGCAGTGGCCAGATCTCAGATCACTGCAAGCTCCGCCTCCTGGGTTCACGCCATTTTCCTGCCTCAGCCTCCCGAGCAGCTGGGACTACAGGCGCCGCCACCTCGCCCGGCTAGTTTTTTGTATTTTAGTAGAGACGGGGTTTCACCGTGTTAGCCAGGATGGTCTCGATCTCCTGACCTCGTGATCCGCCCGTCTCGGCCTCCCAAAGTGCTGGGATTACAGCCTTGAGCCCAGTTTTGTTTATTTTTAAAGTTATCTGACTATGTATGCCAGTTATCTGACTATTTATGCCATTACCCTGTGTTAGTTCACTCTCAAGTTGCTATAAAGGAATCCCTGAGACTGTTTAATGGATAAAGAAAAGTCGTTTATTTTGGCTCATGGTTCTGAAGGCTGTACAAGCATGGCGCCAACATCTGCTGGGCTTCTGGTGAGGGCCTCAGGAAGCTTCCACTCAGGGCAGAAGGCAAAGGGGGAGCCAGTGCATCACATGGCAAGAGCAGGAGCAAGAGAGGGGGTGGGAGGTGCCAACAAGCAGATCGCTCCAGAGCTCAGAGTGAGAACTCACTCATTATCATGAGGACAGCACCAAGCCATTCATGAAGGATCCGCCCCCATGATCCCAACACTTCCCACTGGGCCCCGCCTCCAACACTGAGGATTACATTTCACCATGAGATTTGGAGGGACCAACATCCAAACCACATCAACCCTTTATTGTAAGTTTTAGAACTAATAGGCCGAGTAACCACAAATGAGCTTGGGATTTTTACTGGACTTGCATCGAACTGAGTAAGTTTCAGAGAAGTGACGTCTGTACAGTATTAAGTCTCCTCATCCATGAGCAAACTATTTTTCTCCATTGACTCAGACTCTTTTTATGTCCCTCAGTGAAAGGTTGTAAGGCTTGTACCTTCATTTCTTTTTATTTGTTAGAACATTCAATGTTTAAGTTCCAGACCACAGAACACCTCTACAGTAATAAAACTGTAGTAATGAAAACACGTTTTAAAGCAGTTTTGGGTGCTATCAGGGTTGGGAGGGGAAGAGTGCTGGCTTTTATTTATTTTCTCTTGGGTAACTCTTGTATCAACAGTATTTCATACAAATATGACACTTGCTGTTGTCAAGCGAAGTCCTTGAGGCATACCACGGGAGACTTCTGCCCCTTGGTTCACATCTGTTCCATCAGCGTTTGGTTCAGCAGTTGTTCACCAAACAGTAAATCAACTGATTGCATCATGCATATGCTTTTTTTTTTTTTTTTTTTGAGACAGAGTTTTGCTCTGTCACCCAGGCCTGAAGTGCAGTGGCGCGATCTCGGTTCACTGCAACTTCCACCTCCCAGAGTCAAGCGATTCTCCTGCCTCAGCCTCCTAAGTAGCTGGGATTATAGACGTGAGCTGCCACACCCAGCTGATTTTTGTATTTTTAGCAGAGACGGGGTTTCACCATGTTGGCCACACTGATCTTGAACACCTGACCTCAAGTGATCCGCCCACCTCAGCCTCTCAAAGTGCTGGGATTACAGGTGTGAGCCACCACACCTGGCCACATATGCATTTTTACCCACAGAAAGATTGTGGATAATTTTGCCAAATGTGTTTCTTAAATTTAGAATTACTTTATCTGTAGAAGATTCCTTTCCTAATGAATCATTCTTGTTTCTGAAGATCCCTTGCTGTATGCTACCAGTAGTCTGTGTCCAAGTCTTCAGTCTAACATTATGGAAATCATCTCCCCCAACACACTTATTTGCCTGTATCTAGTCTTCTCATGTTTCTTCCATGCCACATGATTTCTCATAATTTGCTAAAGTGACAGTGGGTTCACCTTCTAATTTTCCAATATAGTGTTTGATCACATCAGCATTTATGTTAAAATCTCAATCCATTACTGCTCACGAAAAAATACTTGTTTTTAGTATTGCTACTTTTTCTGTAGCAATACTGTGAACCCGTATTCAGACCCACTTAAAAACTGGCACTCACAATTTCATTGGGAGGCGCCAGTCCTGACATATATGATTATTTAAAAATTATAGTAAACAGGCCAGGCGTGATGGCTTATGCCTGTAATCCCAGTACTTTGGGAGGCCAAGGTGGGCAGGTTGCTTGAGTCCAGGAGTTCAAGACCAGCCTGGGCAACATGGTGAAACCCAGTCTCTACAAACAAATGCAAAAAACAAAAGACAACAAAATTAGCTTGGAGTCGTGGTGCATCCCTGTAGTCCCAGATACTCAGGAGGCTGAGATGGGAGGATCACTTGAGGCTGCAGTACGCTGAGATTGTGCCACTGCACTCCAGCCTAGGCGACAGAGTGATACTGTCTAAAAAAAAAAAAAAGAAAGAAAATTACAGTAAACTACATTTTTTTAAATGTGACAATGGATAAAAATTGTTACAACTAGATAAGCTGCCTCTAAATTGCCTGAACACCTAAGGTTTATTTGCTGGTTGACATCTGATCTATTTCTGACACTGAAAATTTCATTGCTTTAGGGTGCTAAAAGGGAAAAGGAGCATTTGCTAGGAATCCTGCAGTTGCTGAGGGGGTACCCTGATAGGAAATTTTGAGCAATTACAGAAAATCTCACTAAACTTTAAAAAAAATCTTTAACCAGATTAAACTTATACAATTTTGTTATAATTTGTGTTTCTCCAGCTTCCAGTTGTGGACAAGATAAGAACCATTGCCCAGGCTGTCTATGGAGCCAAAGATATTGAACTCTCTCCTGAGGCACAAGCCAAAATAGATCGTTACACTCAACAGGTAAAAGTTGTACTTTTAGGGGGAAAAGAAAAAATCCACCTTAGGCTCTCAGAATACTCAGCTTGACTTGAGAATTTGTACTTGTCTCACCAGTTACTCTTTGCTTAATCTATTTCATGGTTAACAAAGATGAAAGTGATATTGTCGGGATAGTACTTTTGGATATAGTAGGCTATATTTAGAACTTTATGGTGAGAAATACATCCTCTGATCCATGCATCATTTACTTCTGTGACTATAAATGTGTCTGATATGGGTGGTATCCCTGTTTGTAGGTGATGTGTGATCTTTCATCCCTCCCACTCAGCCCAGAACGTTGAAACTATCCTTTGGAGTATAGCTGCGGAGTCAGATTTAGATGAATTGCAATGCTTCTGCTTCCCTGCAGGCCTCTTACTACCTTAAAAATGCTAGCATGGTACCAGGGTAGGCAGATAGGAGTGCAGCCTATAAAGATGGGAATATTTGGTGTTCTTCTTATGTAAGCGATTCACTGGCTTTTTACTGAGCTTGTCCACTGAGGTTGAAGGCTCCATCATCTTCTGCCTCTAGCCACTGACAAAGGCAAGTAGGCAAGCAGCTGGGAAGGTGGCTGTGATCTGACAGCATGTGTCACCATCTAGTCCAGTGACAGTCATGATCAATCAACTCTATTCCAGGAGGCTCAGCCACCTTCACCAAAAGGACCATATGCCTCGAGTGTCCCTCCTACTTTGGCGTAACCAGATAGATAGAAGTCAGAACACTTTAAGAGCCTGCTGGCTAAAGAGCTTCGTGATAGGTAGTGTGTTGACCTTTTCTTTAAAAAAAATCTCCAACTCCTTATTCTTTTTTGTAAACCCATTTGAAATTTTGTTAAATACTACCATTGCCAGCCAGGGTATTTATTCTCCTAGGTTTGGTAAAATAGTCAGCAACTCAGAAAGTTCTCACTTCTGAGAATTTTCCCTGTATGTTCTTGGCTTATCCTTTACAAAAAGGATTCCCAAGCACTGCTCTGTGCACAGGCATTGTGGTGAAATTTTCATTCATGTGCAATAAACCAAGTAAAGTAAGGCCATTCTCATGAGGTTGGTTTGGTTTTTTCTTCCCATGAGTTTTTAATAATGATATTTAAGGCTATCATTTATTCTCATATTAAGTCTTTTCTCCTTTCAGTGTTAAAATGTTATTTCTTTTATGAAGTAATCTGGTGACAGTTTATGGCGTATTGGTTGGTTTTGTTTGTGTCTTTTAATATGCCTACTAACAAAATTTTACATTAGCAAACCTCTATTAGTTCATAGAAATTACTCCAATATTTAATCATGTCTGAAATTCAAAATTCTGGCACCATTTCTGAAAGGCAGTTGTGATTGTCGCCCAGCAAAATTCTTATCAGTATAGAAGAGTGGAGATTTCAAAAAGAAAATGGCCCCAAGCCCACGTCCTCCCTGAGTTGATAAGACTCTGAGATCTTCCAAATAGTTTTAGGCTAAGTCTTATGAAAATTTCACTAAAGATTTCTTTCCGTTTATCTCTGTCTATCAAGGAAATATTGCTTAAAAGTTGTGTCAACCGGCCATGATGCTCACACTTGTAATCCCAGCACTCTGGGAGGCCAGTGCAGGAGGGTCAGTTGAAGCCAGGAGTTTGAGACCACTCTGAGAAACATAGCAAAATCTCCATCTCTATTTTTATTTTTTTTAAAAGTTAGTGTCAAGTATGTGGTTGCAATGAATTAGCGAAGCCTCTAAAGGAACACTATGTGCCATTTAATCAGAACCAGGCTTCGAGGACACTGTCCTTTTTGTGAGACACCACATGTGACTTCCTGCTCTTTCACCTTTGGGACTCTGGGTCAGACATAGACTTTGGTCCTTAAAAACAAGAAGCTTAAATAGTGACCTCATCTTAGTTCTTATAATGTAATCGCAGATCAAATAGCCATGATTCATAAACCAACACAAAGGGGCCCTTTGCTTCCTGACCAACTCCAGAATGAGTGAACAACATGACTAAGAGCCTCGTTGAGGAGCCTTTCTCCAGACTACCTTGCTGGGTCCCGGATATTAATAGTCTTGGAAAGTGGTTTCTACAGCTGCTGCTTTGCCTGAAAATAGCCGTGCTTTCCCCAAACAGGCACATAACACTGCCTTCTCTTAAAGAGAACCTCCAAAATAAACAACAGTCACCCTTGACCTGCTAAACAGTGATCACATGGAGATGAGTTTTTATCCTCACCTTCTTGCTTCTTCAATGAACAAGTAGTAACCGGCAGCTCCTGCATGTGCCCCGATCTGAGCCAGCACACCATTGCTGGCCAAGACTGTATAAAGTGCAAATAGAAAAACACAGGAGACTAACATCTGTATCAGTGAACACATTTTCTTTCCTTTCTTACAGGGTTTTGGAAATTTGCCCATCTGCATGGCAAAGACCCACCTTTCTCTGTCTCACCAACCTGACAAAAAAGGTGTGCCAAGGGACTTCATCTTACCTATCAGCGACGTCCGGGCCAGCATAGGCGCTGGGTTCATTTACCCTTTGGTCGGAACGGTGAGTGAGTCACATTTTCCAAAAACCCTCCCCATTCTGCACTGCCGTGGTGCCTCAAATCATTATGCTCCACCCACTCTTTAAAAATCATGGATTAGGGAGAATTAAGGAGTAATTAATAGTACAGTATTCGCTATTTTTCCAAACACTCTGTCTCACCTACCTTTGCCATTGTGGTTTGGGTTTTTCTTTTTTTAGATCGTGTGCTCAGGATCTTTAGAGTCATAATACTAATTTCCTTCCTAAGGCAAGTATGAACATAACTTGGGAGAATTCAGCCTGTTATTTAAATGGTAGAATGGCTTAGGACAGTGGTTGTCAACCTTTATCGCACATAGCACCCAAAATGTTGTACCACAGTGGAGTTTACTGCTCACACCAGACAGGATCTGCCCAGTCACCCCAAGGGCTGGGGAAAGCAGTCCTCATGCTCTCCCACTTCCCCAGCACATCAGGTGGGAAGCTCTGGCTTAGGAAATTAGTAAATCTCATGAGTTCTCATTTTTGATGTTGTTGTGATGGGATTTCATTGCTGTTGGATGATTATGCTGTTATTTTGTGTTATCTATGGGGGTAAAGGAGATGAACAGAGAAATAAAAGCTTATCAAAGTGCTTAAAATCCATGCAGATGGGCTTCATTTGGTACAGCTACACAGTGATAGCCTTCCATTGCTACCATCCATGGCCTAAATTCGACTTCTTGTCTTTGGGAGTGTTCCTGAATTTGATTTAGAACAAAAAAGAATTCTTACAACCTGGCATATCCCATGGCAAGCAAAGAAAAAAATATTCTAACCCATCATTGTCATCATCATTATTGCAAAGTGATCTGAGCTTAACCAGTGTACAGTGTACATTTTAATAATTTTTTATAATAAACCATGTGGCTCTATTGTGCAAACAAGCAATAGGTCAACAAAAGGTGCAGATTCTTGCCTTGATATTTACATACTTCATCTAATACTGGACACAATGTTTTTTCAATCAGCATTTTTTGAATTCTTCCTGCATGTGAGGCACAGAGATTTTAAGATGAGCAGGTGTGAGATGCATAGGTTTGAACAGCACAGAGGTGTCTGGAGAGCACTGCATTGGCATTCTGAATGCCCTCAGAGCCCAGAGGGTAGCAGCTTATTATGCCTGGGGCAGAATTTACCCGGGATATGGAAGAAGAAGGGATTCTTCAAAAAGGGCTCAATCTCTGAACTGGCAAAACAGTGAGTTTTGACTCAAATGCACCAAAGTACTAATACATGACATCCTGTCTTGGGGTGGTCCAGTGTGGCTGGAGTTGGATGAGGTGGGAAGGCTGGGGATGGGAATGGGAATGGGAATAGGATTGGGATAGCAGGACAGAGCCACATGGCCAAAGATCTTGAAGACCGTCTCATGGAACTTGAATCTGATCTCGTACACACTGGGGAGCCACGGTAGGGTGGGGTTTTTTGGTTTATTTCTTGGTTTTTTGTTTTTTTGTTTTTAAATAAGGAGGAGAAGAATGTGGTCAGATGTGTATTTTAGAAAAATAGCTCTGGCAGCAATGTGGAGAATGTTTAGTGAAAAGAGAACCAGGCCCAGAGAGGTGGGTTAATTCAGCTGGGGCCAGAGGCAATCAAGGTCCATACTTTGGCCACAGAAGTAGATACGGAGAGTGGGGGTGAATTGCAGACGTACTCTAAAAGTATCCTCCTACCGTGGGGGCCGGGGGAAGGGACTGTTCTAGCTTGGTGACTGTGGCTGGTGATGCCATCGGTCATGGAAAGGACACAGGAGGAGGCAGATTTGCAGGGCCAGAAATGAGCCTGGCTTGGGTAGAGAGAGCTCGGAGGGTTAACAAGATCTAAGGAACAGTCTGTGCCTCCACTGGAAATACAGACACAGCGCTCCAAAGAAAGGGGCAGGAACGTCACCCTGGTGGCTTTAAGGATATGGGTGAAGGCAGTCGTTAAACAGGAGAGACATAGGGATAGCTAGAAATCAGTGAGAAGAGAGCAACGGAAGACATCCCTGAAACACCCATGTTAATGCAGTCGACTCCCAGCAGGGGTGCCTTCCAGGAGGTGGGAAGGAAGGAGCAGCAGCATGGCAGAGAACGTCCAGAAAAATCCCACAGACACCGCTCGCACTCGCAGCAGTGTTGACACAGGGAGAAGGGTCCAGATGAAATGGGTTCTGAATGACATTTTCAGGTCTACAGTTCAGATCAGTGGTTGCCAGGAGTTGGGGGAGGGGAAGTGTTTGACTGCAGAGGGGCAGGAGGGAACTTTTTGGGACAACGGAAATACCCTATATTTTGACGTGGTAGTGAGTCCATGGCTATATACATTCTTCCAGACTCACAGACCTATACACGTGTGATGCCCAGGCTGGACTCAAACTCCTGGGCTCAAGCAATCTTCCCACCTCAGCTTCCCAAGTAGCTGTGACTACAGGCTTGTGCCACTGTGCCAGGCCTGTGTATAATTTAATTATACCTCAGTTAACAAAAATCGGTACTGAAGAGCTTGCTTTATATTCCTTAGAATGGCCTCAGTTGGCCGGGCGCAGTGGCTCATGCCTGTAATCCCAGGACTTTGGGAGGCCGAGGCGGGCGGATCACGAGGCAGGTGGATCACGAGGTCAGGAGTTCGAGACCTGCTTGGCCAAAATGGTGAAACCCCATCTCTACTACAAATACAAAAATTAGCTGGGTGTGGTGGCTGGCGCCTATAATCCCAGCTACTTGGGAGGCTGAGGCAGGAAAATCACTTGAACCTGGGAGGCAGAGGTTGTAGTAAGCCGAGATCACGCCCCTGCATTTCAGCCTGGGCAACAGAGCAACACTCCCATCTCTCAATAAATATATATATACATACATACATACATACATAGAATGGCCTCAGTGATGGCCACTTTACTCCTGAGCTTTAGTTGGTGAAGGCCTTGGCTTAGGGGTAAGAAGGGGTGGCTGGACAGTGCAGGCCCAGAGAGACCGGACCATCAGGGGAGGTGAGGGGTGACGGAGGTGCCCAAACAGAACATGAAATGGTAGAGTAGCTGAGAAGGTTAGCTGCGATCACGATCTGCCCTGTCCTACCCTCTGCAGACTCTAAACCCCGCAGTAGTTCACCCAACAAATTCACTCAGCCAGTGCCGCATAAGGCACTCAGCTTGGGGCTACAGGGAGCCCCAACCTAAAGAAGCTTTCTCTGCTTCAGGCAATTTACAGCTGGTAGACGCAGATAGAAGTGAATTAGCAAAGAAAATAGTTTGATATAAAAATTGTGCATTTAACTGAAACCTGAATTCACTTCTGAGCATTTAATAGCCATTAAATAAAAACCAGGGCCCGCATAGTGGCTCACATTTATAATCTTAGCACTTTTGGAAGCCAAGGTAGAAGGATTGCCTCAGGCCAGGAGTTCGAGACCAGCCTGGGCAACATAGGCAGACTTCATCTCTACTTAAACAAAAATTAGCCAGGAGTCATGGCAGGTATCTGGAGTGCCAGCTACTCAGGAGGCTGAAGTGGGAGGATTACTTGAGCCCAGGAGTTTGAGGCTATAGTGAGCACTCCTGCCTGGGAGATAGTGAGACTTCCATCTCTTAAAAAAAATGAAGGCCGGGCGCGGTGGCTCAAGCCTGTAATCCCAGCACTTTGGGAGGCCGAGACGGGCGGATCACGAGGTCGGGAGATCGAGACCATCCTGGCTAACACGGTGAAACCCCGTCTCTACTAAAAATACAAAAACTAGCCGGGCGAAGTGGCGGGCGCCTGTAGTCCCAGCTACTCGGGAGGCTGAGGCAGGAGAATGGCGTAAACCCGGGAGGCGGAGCTTGCAGTGAGCTGAGAT
>NW_016808851.1:1167007-1205153 GCF_001698545.2 Rhinopithecus bieti
AAATAAAATAAATAAAACCACAGAATAATTTAACATCTTTGGAGTCACTAAACAAACATACAATATGAATCTCCTCCCACTCCAGCTAACACCATCATATCCAACACCAGGTAATGACCAAAGTCATTCTGGAAAATCAGAATCTGTTGCCATGGCTCATACCTGGACACCAGGCTGTCCGCTCCTGACGTCACTCTTTGACTTATGACTTGTTAGAAAATGAATGTGTGGAATGGCCCTGGAGGAGCCGCTGCAGCTCCCTGGGTTTCCTGAAGTGAGCCCTCTGTGTCATTATCTGGTCTTCTCAGCCCTCAGCCGAGTTCCTCCTGTGGCCACACGTGGGGTCGTGGTGAGCGTCAGTGCATAGTGATGAAATCTGGAACAGTCGGGTGTGGGGCATGAGGAAGGGAGTGGTGCCTGACTACAGAAGTTCCTGGAGGTCAGGAAACTGTCACTGGAGGCGGTAGCCCTAGAGGGCTGCTTTCTATGACAGAGCAGGAAGCTGCATGTGTACTGGGACACACGCACCAGAGGGGCCAGGATCTCCTAATAAGGGCTGGTATTTACTTTTACTTGACCCCATTCTGGGCCTTGCCACAGTCTGCTGAAATGCCTTGAACATTCATCACCCATGTGGGAGACAGGATAGTAATTTCCTGCTGAGATGACTGAGGAGATGGGGAATGGGGACACCAGGGGGACTGGCTCCTGCAGGTGGGAAAATTCTAGCAAAATGAATCACTCATCTGCTTAGTCACCCAGTGTGGGCTTATTAGAGTGCTGCTGAAATACATATTCATCTATCTACTCCAGAAAGATAGTCCAAACTGAGACCTCAAGATCAGAAAGGCTCCCATTCTCCTGCAGGGTTCATTCATTTACTCAGTGAATTATTAAATGCCAACAGCACACAGGGCCATCAGCCCCATGGCTATGAGAAAGATTCATCGCTTCCCTCACAGGCCTTATGATAGACTCCAGTAAATAAAACCATACAGGCACAGAATGTGGCAGGCTTTATAACAAAGGCAGAAAGCCCCTCTTGTTATGTCCTCAAGGGAGGCAGAGAAGCTCCCCTCTGGCTCTAGTTGGAGAATCCCAACCCAAGCAAGTCCGTCCTTGAACAATAAACATCTCCAGCATTGCTGGCTTTGGAAGACCCCATGGTGAGATGCTGGAGCTTTTTTCCCCTCCAGATTTTGCTTTCTAAATATTTACTTTTACTTTCCATGTTCCCTTGTAGGCCAGATTTTTTTTCCTACCATTGAATTATTTCATCATGTTCTATTTAATTATTGCTTTAATTGGCATTGGTGACTACAAATAATAATAAATATTATTAACTGGTGTAACAGCTTCACTAGTCTATTTCACTTCCCCATGCTGTTGTAACTGAAACACCCAGCACAAGCATTCCCAGCTCGTGGACATCTAAGACCTTTGCGCTCATTCTTAACGTGCCTTGCTAGTGTTTTCCATATTCCTTTATGGTAGCCAATTTTTCTTTCCTAAAATAACTTTCTTCATTCCTAGTACGCTTCATGTGTATTTTATGTGTTCTTCCCTCTTTTTTATGACATTATATGTATTATTGAAAGCTAGGAAATAATACAAGATTCTTGACCGACATAGTACCACTTAGTACGTCTTTTTGTAAGAAATAGTTTTTCTAATACAAATCTTCGATATGGGAAGAAACAAGCAAGTTGTTTTTTGAGGTTTTCCAACACTATATTCTACTACAAATTACCCTGTTATGGTATGCTTCCAAAATTATTCCAAGGCTTATGGTTTATAGTGTTCAATAAACCTAATAGTTTATAAAACTTCTCAAAAAATAATCGCATGCCAAAAATAATTTAGTAGTAGGTGGTCTTTGTCTTGTGTTCACATTGTTTTGATATTGTCTTTAAGTTTGTATAATTTACAAGGGCTGTTTAATCAGTTGGCATAAATTTCATGACAAAAATACTAATATGTAAGCAAAGTATATGAAATGATATTATTGAGAAGTAAATTACATTCCATATAGAAAACGACTAGAAAGACAACACCAAAACCTTAAATTAGACAGTGATATTATGAGTAGCTTTTTTTCTTCACTTTTTCCATATAGATCAAATTACTACATTGGGCGTATATCACTTTTATAACATGAAAATGCAGTAAATAGGGCGATGATAAACTGCAAGTGCTTGGGGAGAATGTATAACTCAGGCCAATGGCAAGAGTGAGAACACACACGCAGCCTGTGGGAGTGGGCTCCGTGCCATCACCTGGCCGGTCCTGGCTGTCTTGCTGTGTTTTTGCACCTCAAAAGTTGGGACAGCGAAGAAAGGCCATGAGAGCTAGAACAGTTCTATAAGAAGTATATTCAGTATGGTTTGTCTACCTCTGACTAATGTGTGCAAACCCCAAGATTCCACTGAGCAAATGCAAGGTTGTTTTTCCCTGTTAATTTGTTCCTGGGCCCTTCTTGCTTACTGTGTTGGGGTTGGAGAGGGGTGAGTGAATTCTTTCTTCTCACAGTCTTTTCTCTTTTTTTTTTTTTTTTTTGAGACAGAGTATTGCTATGTCACCCAGGCTGGAGTGCAGTAGCATGATCTCAGCTCACTGCAACCTCCACCTTCCAGGTTCAAGTGATACTCCCGCCTCGGCCTCCCAAGTAGCTGGGACTACAGGTGCACGCCACCACATCTGGCTCACTTTTTGCATTTTTCATAGAGACTGGGGTCTCACCATGTTGGCCAGGCTGGTCTCAAACTCGTCACCTCAAGTGAGCCACCATGCCCGGCCATCTTTCACAGTGTTTTTTAAAACTACAGTTGGCCTGGAGGGGTGTCCGACCAGGTTGGAATTCATAGCAGATATCCATTTGAAGTTAATATTTGGTGTATTTGACTGTTTTCCATTGGCTTCACATTGAGGCAGTGAGAGAGACTTGAAGAACTTAGAATATGAACCCTTTTGTACTGGCAAACATGGGACATAGAGGCATGTCTTGACAGCTATTTTTGACAACACTCTGGGCTGGAATATAGGGGTTAGTCAACCTGGCCGGTTTTGTAAATTAGATAGCCAGGCCACCCTCAGAGTCAGTCTGAGGGTTTAGTGGGAAGTCTGAATGAAAAAGAGAAGTTAAACTTTTAAGAAAAGGGTAAAGCTTTAAAACTGGAATTGGCTTTTCAAATTTAATGAGTAAAAAGAAACCCCAAAACTGGAATTGTAATTGTGGAGAAATACAACTGCTAATATTTGGAATATCACCTACAAGGAATGAAACTATCTAGAAGCATTTATATGGTAGTCAGTGCCATGTAGGGCATCTCTGGGGGCAGGGTGGCTCCTGGCACTGTAGAAAAAGACCATTGGTGCTTCCATCTCCCAGTCAGAGGAGAGAGATCCACTGTGGAGATCTCAGCAGCTTACGGCCTGCCCCCATGTGGTTACCTCTGCGCGGTTTCTTTCCCTCTGTCTTCCTGTAACTCCTTCACTTTGGACCCTGTGCCCTTTATGGGCAGAGGATGACAGGAGTCACTGCATGGGTACATTCTCTTTTTTTTTTTTTTTTTGAGACGGAGTCTCACTCTGTCACCTGGGCTGGAGTGCAGTGGCGCGATCTCAGCTCACTGCAAACTCCATCCCCTGGGTTCAAGCGATTCTCCTGCCTCAGCCTCCGGAGCAGCTGGGATTACAGGCAGCCGCCACTACAACCAGCTAATTTTTTGTGTTTTTAGTAGAGACGGAGTTTCACCATGTTGTTCAGGCTGGTCTCAAACTCCTGACCTCATGGTTCACCCACCTTGGCCTCCCAAAGTGCTGGGATTACAGGCGTGAGCCACCGCGCCCGGCCAAGTACATGCTTTTTTCCTCCTGTGGGGATTGGCCTGGGCTGTACCTGTCTCATGGTGGAGGCCTGCCCAGGGACCAGGCCCTAGAAGACCAGCAGTTTATTTAACTGGGTTGGCCTTTGTCCCCACTCCCTGTGACCCAGTCCTGCCACATCTTTACCCAGGTGCACCACTGACATCATCGCTCGGCTGGACTCTGGAAAGCAGGAAACTGCGGGAGCGTGTTTGGGGCATCAGTGATGTCACCCGCTACGAATGCCGGGTGGGGTTACTGGACTGAGGGCCGTGAAAAAAGCAAGCTGTGGCCCCGCCCTGTGGACTCACTGCCATTCTGTTCTTTCTCATGTTTCAGTTCAGCTCACTTTGTTTTCCATCCCCCTCCCTCTACCGTAAAAGTATGTACTGAGTGTTTTGTTTCCTGCTGGATCTGATTCAGGTCAGTGGTGAAGTTCTTTGCAAGCTCAGGGGGGAGGTGTTTCCTCCCCTTTGTACCGACCCTACTTAGGGTTATACACTTGCTTCACTCGGTTAGGCATGGAGAAGAATTCATTCAGACCTCATAGGTTTAAATCAAATGCATGACCCTTCACATTTTCCAGGGATTTACGACCAGTTACAGTGAGACAATTAAACATTCACTCCCGAAGCTGCCCTTGGAGATGTGTAAGCAGTAATGTAGTCAGTCTTGCACTCCCCGTGATGTGAGAGCGTGCGGAACACCACTCCCCCCAGCAGGTCCGCCAGGACCTCCGCAGGCAGCATCTTGCCTACAAAATCACCCATCCCTTTTTCCCCCCCTCATTCTCCACTTTCCCTACTTTTCCACTCCCACACCCACAAATAAACAAAGAAACCTTGAGCTTATTTTACAAACATCTTTGAAATGGCCCTCCTCTCTCCGATGCTCCTGGGCCTTGGTTTGGCCCCATCTGTGCAATCTCTCTGATGAGTGTGAAATAAGCCAGGTTTGGCTCATGCCCTGCCCGTGAGCTTGCCCTCCCCATGAGCCTGCCCTCCCCGTCTGGCCTCAC
Organism: Rhinopithecus bieti; assembly: GCF_001698545.2. NCBI lineage: Eukaryota > Metazoa > Chordata > Mammalia > Primates > Cercopithecidae > Rhinopithecus > Rhinopithecus bieti. Next base: position 1,171,890 of record NW_016808851.1, read on the forward strand.
TTTATTTGTGTCCCTGTGTCCTTTGTCTCCGATCCTGGGATCCTGGTGGTTTCCTCCTCCCCGCCCAGCTTGGGTCCTTTTCCCCAGGGTTCTTCCCTATCTCTACATCAAAATTTCCTGCTCTCTCCCAAATATGCATTTCCCTGGCCCAGGCATCCACTGCTTCCTCTCATCCCTGCAGCAGGCTGCCCGATGGTGTTGTGGCCATGCCTTCCTCCACAACCCAGGGAAAGCTACATGTGTGTCTGTCCCACAGGGAAGGAGTCATCCCTGTTTCCTCAGTGTGGCGTGTTCAGGGGGAAGGAAAGTGACCAGCATCGTTCTCAATTTCCAGAAACTGTTTATCATATTGACAAGAAGAAGAAAGCTTTCTGACTCATGAGAATGATGTTTTCCTCCTTGGTACATAAGGTTATCTAGGTCCAATCCATTTGTGTAGGGGATCTTCTCCCCCCCAGTGTGATGTACACTTATTTTTAGCACAAGTATAAAACTACTTTAAATGAAATCAGCCTCAGCCAGGGAAATATGCTGAGTAATAATGTTGCCGGGTACTATACCACTGAGTCGAGTTTGTAATTCACTGCTATTAATCCCCGTGTATTAGTTCTGACCTTTTACTCTTTGCATACATAGAAAAATGGTGTTTCTCTTCAGAGTCAAGGAGGGGAAAAAAGAAAAGATCCAAGATGGTTATAACACTTTTGTGTCCACCCCTAAAATCAGCATATTGATCTATTATGTTTTCTAGGTATTGATGAAATATTGACTCATATACTTTCATACCACTGGTAAGATACATAGATAGATAGATAGATAGATAGATAGATAGATAGACAGACTCATTTTTCTTCTTCCACTTTCATCTACAGCCTACTTGTTTTCTTCCCCCCATTTTTCCTTTGGATTCATAGCATAAATTGACAACAAAGATACATCTCAATTTAGAGCTTCCAAAAGATATCCATAAAAGTATCTGGTGCTCATGGAGTTTCTCTTTCTTCTGTGTCTCTTAGTTACAATTTTCTCTTATTACACTTTTCTATCCCAGCCATGGCTAAGAGGCATATAATCAGAAGCAGCTAAGCAATGTATGCAAGGGAAATAAAATGAATGCAAACCAAGATACCAGGTTTGTAAATTAGATAGCCAGGCCACCCTCAGAGTCAGTTTGAGGGTTTAGTGGGAAGCCTGAATAAAAAGAGAAGTTAAACTTTTAAGAAAAGGGTCAAGCTTTAAAACTATTTCAAATTTAATGAGTAAAAAGAAACCCCAAAACTGGAATTGTAATTGTGGAGAAATATAACTGATAATATCTGGAACTCATGGCAGTTTACAGGCTTAACTATGTATGTGTTCCTTAAATTATCTACCCGCAGATATCAGATTACAATAAGTCCTCACTTAATGTCATTGATAGGTTCTTGGAAACTACCACTATAAGCAAAAGGACATAATGCATATGAAACCAGTTTTCACATAGTCTAATTGATAGGAGAAAGAGTTGAGTTATGAAGCCACACGGTACCTCATTTGGCTTAAAGTCACTGTTTCCAAGAACCTATCCACAATGTTAAGTCAGGACTTACTGTAAATGAAAATATTTACAGTAAATTGCTTTTGAGAGAATTGGTTATCACATACTCTTCTCTGGGTATCATTGAAAATTCAGAATGTTTAATTACATCAGGCTATACTCACTGGTATAAAATCAGGGAGCAAGTATAAAGTAGGTGAAGGGAAATCATTTATGTTGGATTAAATGATCCAATGAAGGAATTTTATTAAACCCCTAGAAGTCCCAGAAAGAAAATGTATAACTGCACGACCAACCCCTGTAAGAATTTGCTGGGGTTTCTGCATTAAGTACGCTTCCTAGGCCATTTTTAATGAAGGTACCGTGATCTGTTAAGGAAGAGATATACAGCTGGGAACATAAAGAGCCAATTCCATCCTGGACGTCAGTCTCCTGTTTGACTCATCCCAACCCCAAGAATATGTTGTAGAGTGTAGGACCCATGAAAGTTACCTACTGTGCTTCCCTGTAGCTTCCATCATCCAGTTCCCAGATGTATCTGTGTTTCTTCTCTGAGTGCATAGTTACTTGGAATCCCATCCTGTATTAGTCTGTTCTCACACTGCTGTGAAGAACTACCTGAGACTGGATAGTTTATAAAGAAAAGAAGTTTAATTGACTCAGTTTTACAGGCTGTACAGGAGGCGTGGCTGAGGGGCCTCAGGAAACTTACAGTCATGTTGGAAGGCAAAGGGGAAGCAGACACATCTTTACATGGTGGCAGGAAAGAGAGAGAGTGAAGGGGCAGTGCCACACACTTTTAAACAACCAGATCTCATGAGGACTCACTATCACAAGAACAGCAAGGGGGAAGTCCACCCCCTTGATCCAGTCATCTCCCACCAGGCCCCTCCTCCAACCCTGAAGATCTTAATTCATCATGAGATTTGAGTGGGGACACAGCGCCAAACCATATCACGTGCCTTTCCCAGGACTGGTGTTGGAGGAATGGTGCCTTTGTCACATCTACCAGCATATACTCACCCACCTCTAGACACTCCATTTCTCTTTCAAGCACACCTCTGCACTTGTGCCACCAGTTAAGGTTTACTGCAGTTACTTCCTTTGTGTGTCCTCTTACCTTACCTAGTTGCCTCACCCACCATCTACTGTGAATTAAATTACCATCTCTCCCACTTTCCACCTCCAGAATAGAGACTGTGTCTTCGTTCTCTTGGCCTTCTCACAATGGGAAGTCCAGTGTAGAACATACCCTAGGAGCCAACTAAATGTGCTAGTGGCCTGCCAACTCTGCAGAGGGCTAGGGAATCTTCAGGGAGTCTGCTGCCAGTGGAAACTCACCAGTACTAGAATCACAGGCTCCAAAGAAGTCTAGAAAAGTACATCTTTTAAGGGGCTAATAAGAGGCTCAAGAGCCCGCAAATCATATCTGCTCTTGGCGTAGTCCTTTTGGGATCAGTGTGCTAGTCTTTCTTGTCAAACCAGTTACTGACCAGCAAGACTAAAAAACCAGGCCCAAACACATTCTATTCATGTGCTTAGATATGGACCTACAGATCAAATATCCCACTGTAAAACAAAAAAGCAAACTCTTCTTCCGTTTGTACTCTCACACTCAACAACAGCACACTTCTGTGGCTGGCTGTGTGGGGGCTTTTCCTTACACACGAAATATTTCTCACAAACACCAACCGGGTGTTCCTCTTATTCAGTTCAATCCTGACACTGTCTACCTGGAGATCGTGTCAGATCCCACAGATTGACAGCTCAGTCCCATGAGACCGGCCGTACTTCAGACACTAATTTCAAGTCCAGGCCACACATACTTCTGACTGCCTGGCTAAAAACCATGTTCACGGCCGGGCACGGTGGCTCACGCCTGTAATCCCAGCACTTTGGGAGACCAAGGCAGGTGCATCACTTGAGGTGAAGGGTTGGAGACCAGCCTGACCAGCATGGTGAAACCCCGTCTGTATTAAAAATACAAAAATTAGCTGGGTGTGGCAGTGGGCTCCTATGAGCCCAGCTACTAGGGAGGCTGAGGCAGGAGAATCGCTTGAACCTGGGAGGTGGAGGTTGCAGTGAGTTGAGATCCTGCCACTGCACTCCAGCCTGGGAGACTGAATGAGACTCCATCTCAAAAAACAAAACAAAACAGAACAACAACAACAACAAAAACGGGTTCGCATGAGCCCCCTCCTTGGGTTCAATTAAGTTCCTAGGATGGCTTACAGAACTCAGAGAAACACTTATTTACAAAGGTGTTATGATATATATTGATTTTCATCCTTGGTTCCTAGCTCCTGACTCCCGTAACACTTCTTACAGCCTTTTGTTGTAATGTTGGGGGTGTCACGCCTCAGGGGCAGGCCTCTGACCTTCCCTGCCCTCCTTCCACTGTAATGTTTCCCCCATTTCTGCTTGTGAGTCTTAAGACCTTCCCATGAGAGGGTCCCACCCTACACCTTGTGGGAAGGAATGTGGATGTCATGAAGCGTCCATAAAAACCCAAGAGGACAGGGTTCAAAGGGATTCCAGACAGTCAGATACATGGAACTTCCTGGAGGGCAGGGCACCCAGGCCGGGCATGGAAGTTCTGCGTCTCTTCCCCCTATACCTCGCCCTACACACCTCCTCATATGTGTCCTTTGCAATATCTCTTTGTTGTTGTTGTTTGTTTGTTTGAGACAGAGTCTCGATCTGTTGCCCAGACTGGAATACAATGGCACGATCTTGGCTCACTGCTACCTCCGCCTCGTGGGTTAAAGTGATTCTCCCACCTCAGCCTCCTGAGTAGCTGGGACTACAGGCACCCGCCATCATGCCTGGCTAGTTTTTCTATTTTTGTAGAGATGGGGTTTCACCATGGTGGGCAGGCTGGTCTCAAACTCCTGACCTCAGGTGATCTGCCCACCTCAGCCTCCAAAAGTGCTGGGATTACAGGCATGAGCCACTGTGCCTGGCCTGCAGTATCCTTTATAATAAATTGGAAATGTTAAGCATGTGTTTCCTTTAGTTCTGTTAGCTGCTCCAGCAAATTAAACTCAAAGAGGGGAGTCCTAGGAACCCCAATTTGAAACCAGTTGGTCAGAAGTTCCAGAGGCCCAGACTTGCGACTGGTTGGTGGGGGGCGCTCAGCCCTGTGGGATCTGACACTATCTCTGGGTAGACAGGGTCAGAACTAAACTGGAAGCCACCTCACCTGGTGTCCGCCTCTTGTGTGTGGGGAAACGCCCTACACATTTGGTCACAGAATTCTTCTGTGTTGATGACTGTTGTGTTGTGACAGAAGAGGAAAACACGGTTTGAGGAGAGCTTTTCCCAGCACCCTTATGTTTACCGGTTGATTATAAAAGACACAAATGAACATCGGATGAAGAGATGCATAGGGCGAGGTCTGTGGAGTTGGGATTCACCTCCCTCCTGGCACAAGAATGCCTTCACCAACCCAGAAACTCATCAAGTCTTGTTCAAGGGTTTTTGTAGAGCTTAATCTCCACTCCCCACCCTCCACCTTTCCTGGAGGTTGATGGGTGGGGCTGAAAGTTCCAGCCCTCCAATCTTCTACTCACTTAGTCTTTCCATCCTGAGGCTGGCTGGAGGCCCACCCCATCACTCCATTACCTTAAGCTCAGGTGTTATCGAAGGAGCTCCTTATGAGTAGAGCAAAAGACACCCCTACCAGAAAGTTCAAGAGTTTTAGGAAACCTGTGACTGGAACCAAGGACAAAGATGAAATATATTTCATATTGATAGCACACCCACCAGATTGGATCATGGGGCTGTACGGCCTTTAGTGTGGAAGCTGCTTGACCATATTTTCCACCCATGCACTGCCATTCTCATTTCAGGCTGCATCATCATCATCATCATCACCATCACCATCACCTGTTCTTAGCAAAGGTCACATACCTTCCAAATGCTTTGTATGGATTAGTTCATACAAATTAGTTCATACAAAAAGAGTCCTTACTCACCCTGGGAGCATAGTCAGTGATAAGAGGTAGAGTTCTAGCGTTCTGTGGACACTATGGTTTACGGGATCTTTGCCCAGGAATAACTGGACTTTAAACATCTTGGCTTTTCTTTTTGGTAGGTCAGTCAGCATGTACTCACAGGGCCGTGCAAGCTGAGCACTGAGACACACCACAGGGGAGTGAAAACCTGCTGCCACATCCCCTAGAGGCAGCAGGATGTTCGGATAAATAAGTCATAACATCTGGAGAATTAAAGCAAGTACAGTTAGTGCAGCCTTTGCCAAAAGAAAGATGTAAGTGCTAAATGCAGTAGATGTTCAAATACAGCAGAGACCACAGTGGGCAGAGTAGGCCAAGAATGCTGGCTAAGGAGTGGGGCTTGAGGTGAAACTGGGGCATTTGAGACACTGCAGGCCCATCACCCTAGCTGCGCCCTCCTGAGGGAGGCAGGGACTGAGGTGGGAGGCCTGGAGAGGCCTGCGCATGAGCCTGGGGGCTCATTGATAAGGAGCTTCCAGTGGGGGCAATAACATTGGAAGTGGAGAGGATGGCATGTGTGCCAGGAGACGCAGTGGAGTGGAAGTAGCCAGAACTGACAAGGGATGGGATGTGAGGAAGGAGTCCAAGTGAGTCCTCGGGACCTCGAAGGATGGACCCAGAGAGAGCAACGACTTCAAACCAGCACGGCAGTGAAGTGACTGACCCGCGAGTGCCCTACACCAAGGCCGACATTTGACTTCCTGCCAAGTTGGCCATCAGACAGTTAGAAATCATTTTTGGAGTTCAGGAGAGAGGCCAGGGTTGAAAATTGGGGAGTTGTTTACATTGGGAGTGATATACAGTCTCTACATTTCCATCCAGTTCAAAACATTCTTGCGTGTCTGCTGTGCAGTGTGCACTGAGGTTACTGAGACTGGAAAGACCCAATCCCTGTCCTGGAAGCTTAGTGTCGGCAGGAGGCAGACAAGCTGATAGATGCAGACAAAGGTGCCAGGATGCAAAGGGACTCAGAAGAAGTACGGTTGCTTCTCTACCCAGGAGTGCCCTGAGGTGTCTTAAAAAGAGGAGCATTTATGATTCAGGCAGGGTGGCACATTCCAGATGGCAGTGGGCAGAAGCCCGACTCCAGAGCGCCTTAGAGCCTGCAGCTGGGAGTTGAGCTGGACCCTGAAGGCAGTAGGGTGAGCCATAAATTAGGGTTCAGGAACCAAGAGATAAGGGGATCAGACCATTGCATAGCTCCAGCAGCACCATTACTAGCAGCCTGTGTGAATGATGGTCCCCTCTTACGTGCCTACCATGCAAGGGCTCTGGGCCATTCTTCACTCTTTAATGCAGAAAAGCAAAACTCCCAGCTCTTTCCCCCAACCTGAACTGTGTGAGCCTGAGCCCAGCCCCAGGATGGATCTTATCCTAGGTAACCAGGAAGGCCTGAAGTGTCAGAAGAGGTAGCTCCAGGCTGAATAAAGGGACAAATGAAGCATTACTGCACTGAGATCGCCCGTCTTGGGGTGCTGAAACAATGAGTCTATACCCATCTAGTCATTAAGCCTCAATAATTTGGTTTCTAAATGGGCTATTATTTGCTACAGGTCAAAAGTTGTTTGAAACTATATTACACAGATAAATAGAATTGCCCTGCAAATAAAGGAGGTAATCTCTTCTCTGTTTAAGATACCATGCAGTATCTGTCCAACTTGTACAAATATTTTTGATCCATGAGAATCCTCCACTTTCAACTTACTTGCTGCTATATCCCAACTATTATAAGGCCATGGAGACCAGCAGCCTGGTTTCCATTATCTTTACTCTCGTTTTTTTATGGCATGGTTGACACTACGTCCAGTAGCAAAGAGTTAACTTGTCATCAGAGCTATAAAACACAATGACGAGTGAAAAGTTCTCTTTTGTACTTTAGCATCCAAGAGAAGTGTAATTCCCAACTACAATGCTCAAAGCAAGAGACAGTTTTTACTTTGGGCCTGAAAATACTTACAGGTCAGGTCTCCTAGTTGAGGGCGGTCCGTCTAGCTCCCAGGTCCATGCTATTCTTGGTGTTCCCTCCCAAGTAAATACATACTGAATTCAGCACATCATTCATTTGTAATACTCTGTGCCATCTAAAAAAGTATAGTTTAAAACGCTGGCCAGGCGCAGTGGCTCATGCCTATAATCTCAGCACTTTGGGAGGCCGAGGCAGGCAGATCACCTGAGGTCGGGAGTTCAAGACCAACCTGGCAAACATGACGAAACCCCCTCTCTACTAAAAATACAAAAATTAGCTGGGCATGATGTTGGGCTCCTGTAATCCCAGCTCCCAGGGAGACTGAGGCAGGAGAATTGCTTGAACCTGGGAGGCGGAGGTTGCAGTGAGCTGAGATTGCAGCACTGTACTCCAGCCTGGGGAACAGAGCGAGACAATGTCTCAAAAAAAAAAAAAATACTTATGCATTGCACAGATAGCTGTACAGTCTTTTATTATTTTATGATAACGGTAACTGACTTTTTGTTAGAGCTGGTTTGGAATTTGGAGGTTATCTTAATTTTGATAACTTTATGATTTTTAACTTTTAATTTTAACTTTATAAGTTTGTCATAAAAAGAGGAATGTGCTCCTATTTTGAGATGGAAACATTTTGGGAGGGAGAGAGAAGAGAGACACCAAACCACCTAACAGCCAGGTTCCAAGGGGAGGTTCATTCAGCATCTTTGAAGCACTGTTAGTTTTCATTTGAGGCATGAATTGGAACCTTATATCTTTCTTTGGAGTAGGAAGTATTTCAGACAGAAAAAAGAAATGATTGCTACAACAACATCACGAAAAAGAACAGAAGGTTTCATGAAGAGTAATAAAATTAAGTTTATGAATTAGAGCTTCCGATGGGAAATCTTACTTGGACAGTAAATGGTTAATGGTACAGGGAAACCATGATGGGGGATCTCTGCAGCACTGAAAAAATCACGCGTCCATAAATCCTTCTCTAGCACTTCTTTGTGATCACAGAGTCAAGCTGAGGACAGTGATGGAGTGCTCCAGTTCATCCGAAGTGCACGAGTCCCCTTTGCAGCAGACTCTGACATTCCCGGCCCCTCTCCGAAGTGTTATCAACATGCAGTCACTGCTCTCTACATCACTACTTTAAAAACAAAAACTCGGCCAGCGGCAGTTCAGTACATCTTCAAAGATCTTGACTTGTTATTTTTTTCCCCGCATCTTCTCTATGGAGCACATGAACTGACATCTTTCAACCCCCAAATAATCAGTTCTTTTCCCCTAAATAAAATGGGTAATCCAAAAATGACTCATCAAAAGGAAGTTAAAGATAGCAATGCCTAGGTAGTTTCAGGACCAGAATGATTGTCTCTAATATGTACATGTACAGTGATTATATGTTTAAAATGTTTAATGACTTGGAGAAATAGTGTGTTGAGTAGAGAAAAATGAGATTTAGTAGAGCATAATGTCAACAATGTAAAAATACATAGAAAGCAAGCAGGAATAAAGGAATGTTTAAATAAATTACAATGATAAAAATTAAAACCGTAATTCAGCCAAGCCTGGTGACTCATGCCTGTAATCCCAGCACTTTGAGAGGCCGAGGCAGGCAGACCATTTGAGGTCAGGATTTCGAGACCAGCCTGGCCAACATGGTAAAACCTCATTTCTACTAAAAATACAAAAATTAGCTGGGCATGGTGGTGGGTGCCTGTAATCCCAGCTACTCGGAAGGCTGAGGCAGAAGAATCGCTTAAACCCAGGAGGTGGAGTTTGCAGTGAGCCTAGATCGTACCACTGCACTCCAACCTAGGTGACAGAGAGAGACTCTGTCTCAAGAAAAAAACAAACAAACAAAAACATAACTAGAACATTTATTGAGCACTTACTAGGTGCCGGCTAGTGCTCTGAGTGCTTTGTGTGTATTAACTCATTAATGTCCCCAGCACCTCTTCAGGTAGGTTAAAATCTCTATCTCAGTTTTACATGCGAGGAAACCAGAGCACGAAGAGCTTCAGGAACTTTCCCTCCTCGTAAAGATAGAAAGTAGCAAACCCAGGATTCAACCCCAGAAATATTACACCATGTTTGTGCTGATGCTTTTTGTTTTCTGTTTGTTTGTTTTTGGAGATGGAGTTTTGCTTCTTGCCCAGGCTGGAGTGCAGTGGCGCGATCTCGGCTCAGCGCAGCCTCTGCCTCCTAGGTTCAAGCGATTCTCCTGCCTCAGTCTCCCGGGTAGCTGGGATTGCAGGTGCCCACCACCACTCCCAGCTAATTTTGTATTTTTAGTAGAGATGGGGTTTCTCCACACTGGTCAGGCTGGTCTCAAGCTCCCAACCTCAGGTAATCTGCCTGCCTCGGCCTCCCAAAGTGCTGGGATTACAGGCGTGAGCCACCGCGCCTGGCCTTTGTGCTGATTCTATAGTCTTATTTTCACATCCTATGAGTTACTGTAAGTAACTCTTGATTCCGAGAACCATAGAATAAGAAAGGGTAGCTTCCAATTATCTACTCTTGCTTGATAATGCATTAATTCCACATAGCCTTTAAAAGTTTAGTAAATTTTAGGATAAATTTTCGAACTGTTATTTCCTATTGGCTGTTAGAAAACTGTGTTGCTCAAAGGGAACATGTCTATTGTGCCTTGTGGAGATTTCCCTACAGCTTTTCTGGCAGACCCGTCACTTGCACTCTGGAACTCTCCTAAACCAGATACGGCCCACCATGTGTTATGGTGTGGATCCTGGACTTTCTGTCGTCCATTAGGTTCATATTCTTGAAGCAGGTCTCGAACTGCTTTCTGAGGGACACCCTGGCTGCTGTTTCTGTGTTTGTGGGTTAATCACCTCTTTAGGTGAGAGACTTGGTTTGGGTCCACAGTTTCACAAAAGTATTGTCAACCCTGCTGGCCAAGTGACTGACGTGCTGGGCATGGGAGCACACTCCATCAGCATGGCAGCGTGGATTCACTCCATGCCATTGCCAGAGAATAGGACTTTGAACCACAGCCACCCAGCTTTTTCTGAAAGACCCGCTTGGGCAGTGAGTGGTGTATGGAAAGTTATTTGAAGAACGCAGTCTGTCCTTTCCTCTGGAGATGGTCTAGTTTTTATCCCCAGACCAAGCTGACCCTCTTAGAGCAGTGCATTTACATTGTGTGGAATTGCTTTCGGCAGCATGTTCCTGTCACCTTTTGAGGGACACTGGTGCTGTGGGGAAGATCCCCACCAATATGCGACAGCAGGGCCATGTTCTCTCACGTGCCATCCCCTCTGGAAAGCTCACAGAGAGGGTTTCCTGGGTTGCTCATCTTGCAGGCAGGACTTCTGCTGTAGACTTACAGCCCCAGTTACAAGCCTGTGTGCTTGTCTGTTTCCCCACAAGGTGGTCTGACCTGGGAGGGAAGGGACGGAATCCTATTCATCTCTGAATCCTAAGTGCCAGGCCTAGCACTTGGCACACAGTAGGTTCCAGTTGTGGAATGAATTTCTTTCAGTCCTGACAATAAATGTTGGGGTTCTTTGTTTGTTGTTATTGTCTGTTTTGTTTGTATTTTGGGGTTTTTTGCTTTTTCCCCCAGGGAATGAAAATGCCTTCTCCATATGAACCAGGCATATCCTGGGGCTGGGGCTGGGGCTGGGGCTGAGTGTCCTGTCCTTTGTTGTTTGCTCTGATTATCACTAATGAACAGCTCAGCTCTGGTAATTGTAGGCTTGCTGGGCCCAGTGCCTGCCTTCTAACTGAATCTTGACTCTGCTCCATTATGTATTTTCCACGATCCTGATTTCTGTCAATCTAATTTTTAAATTTCATTCTAAGGCAAACCTGCTCATGTTCTTTGCTGAAATCAACCTCCCCTTTCTGGAATGGACATAACAAAAAATTGGAGGTAAAATATAATAATGGCAGTACCTCAGACGGCTTTAAGGCTGAGAGACCAGCCAGGTACTGTGGCTCACGTCTGTAATCCCAACACTTTGGGAGGCTGAGGTGAGTGGATTGCTTGAGCCCAGGAGTTTGAGACGAGCCTGGGCAGCATAACGAAAACTCATCTCTACAAAAAGTTAACCGGACGCAGTGGTGTGCACCTGTAGTCCCAGCTAGTCAGGAGGCTGGGGTGGGAAGATCGCTTGGGCCCGGGAGGTCAAGGCTGAAGTGAACTGTGATTGCACCCCTGCACTCCAGCCAGGGCAACAGAGTGAGATCCTGTCTCACAAAAACAAAAAGACCCAAGAGACCTAGACTCCCACTGTCAAAAATCCGCACACACATACATATACAATAAGATAGTATTTCTACCTTTTCTTTCTTAAAACATTCCATAGAACAGTCTTACCTTCGAGGAGAGCGGTACGCATGACCTTTTGTTTGTTTGTTTGAGACAGAGTCTGGCTGTGTGGCCCAGGCTGGAGTGCAGTGGTGCCATCTCGGCTCACTGCAACCTCCGCCTCCCAGGCTCAAGCGATTCTCCTGCCTCAGCCTCCCGAGTAGCTGGAATTACAAGTGCACGCCACCATATCCAGCTAATTTTTGTATTTTTAGAAGAGACAGTTTCAACATGTTGGCCAGGCTGGCCTCAAACTCCTGACCTCACATGATCTGCCTGCCACCACCTCCCAAAGTGCTGGGATTTCAGGCATAAGCCACCGTGCCGTCGGAAGCCTTATTTTTACTGCTATTCAGAGAACCTATGGGTCATCCATGGAGGGCTTGAGCTTTGCCTTTTCTCTTGCTCATTTCCATACCTAGCAAGAGCTTAAGCTGGTTTACTGCACTGACGTTCTAATGAAATACAAATAGCTTCTCAACAGAGAGATAAGAAAGAGGAGTGTCTAGTACAGCGGGACCCTCTGGGTGCGTCAGGGCCAGCTGGGGCCATGCCGGGGCTCTGAGTGGAGGAGGTGGCGTGGGAGCACTGATGCTCAGGCTCTGTCACATCCGTTTTTGGCATTTGTCCTAGCAAAGGCTGCATTTCTGATCTTTCAGAAAGCTGTGGGTACACTGTGCAGAAATGTGTTTTGCTTGCTTTGAAGGATGACCTCCTGGCTGACAGCCAGCCAGAATTATTAATTCCATATCCATTTGCAGATTTTCAGTATGAGAGATGGCAATTAGCCAACAGAAACCCATTTAACCCCTGAGGTGGAACTGTATGGTGAAGACTGTTATTTATGGGAGTCCGTGTAATTTGCCTCTGTGACAAGGGACAGCCATGGCTCAGGCGGGCCCATGCCGCCTTCCTTTTCCAGGACTCATGCCCCTGCCTGAGTGGCTTGGCCTGGCCTGACCATGTGAGTCTTGTGGACATGTGCACATTGGTCAGGGACCTCTGTGGTATGGACCAAGGGTTGTTTTTTACTGTTTTAACTTATTTGATAGCATCTCATCAGTATTACAGGCATGTGCCGCCACGCCAGGCTAATTTTTTGTGTGTTTTTAATAGAGACGGGGTTTCGCCATATTGGGCAGGCTGGTCTTGAACTCGCGACCTCAGGTGATCACCCTGTGTCGGCTTCCAAAGTGCTGGGATTACAGGCGTGAGCCATCGCACCTGGCCCACAAAGCTTCCAAAGTGCTGGGATTACAGGCATGAGCCACCGCACCTGGCCCACAAAGCTTCTAAAGGAAGTGTGTTGGTTATTTTAATGAAAGTTGAGGCAGCGCCTCAGTGAGGGGCAGGATGGAGCAGTGGTGAGTGTGCTGAAGGAGTCGGGCTGTCTGTGTCCGAAGTCCTGCCCTGGCCACAGAGCAGCTGCCTTCCTCCCGAGGTGGAATGATGCTCTCCAGGCCCTGTTAGCTCCAGGCTGCTACAGTTCTAAACTGGTGGTGGTGGTGGTGGTGGTGGTGGTTGTCGTTGTTGTTGTTGTTGTTGTTTTGAGATACAGTCTCTCTGTTTCTCAGGCTGGAGTGCAGTGGCATGATCTCGGCTCACTGCAACCTCTGCCTCCTGGGTTCAAGCGATTTTCCTGCCTGTGCCACCACGCACAGCTGATTTTTGTATTCGTAGAGACGGGGCTTTGCCATGTTGGCCAGGCTGCTCTCGAACTCCTGACCTCAGATGATCTGCTCACCTCAGCTTCCCAAAGTGCTGGGATTACAGGTGTGAGCCACCACACCCAGCCATGATTGTGGTTTTTATAGAACTAGAATATAAAATTTGAAAATGTTATTTTTTGATGAGAAATGAGAACTACCAAAGTTCTTGATGCTCTAAAAGCCATCAAGTCCTTCCCAAAGTGTTGAGGCTCTGCTCTTACCATTTTGTTAAATAAGTTTTGTTCCTAACACTCTTTGTGATATGAAGTATTCTTGCTGATCAAGCTGCCTGAAGACTGGCATTTCCCAGAGCAGTTTTGAAAATGCTGCATTTCCTACCCGCAGTCTGGAGGGTGGCTGTGCTCTCTGCACGGTGGGTCTGTGCTGCTCAGTTACAGGATGGTGAGGGAAGGCTCTAACTCGGTGTCTTACACCATGCACTAGGGAGTCGCCCGCTTCATTTACAAGCGAGTTGATGCTTTCAGTGGGTTTTGGCTTTGCCTGGTTCCAGACTCAAACCCTTCCTGTAATGTAGAGCAGGTACAAGAGAGACTTGAGCAAGGACATCGGGATTTAAGGGAAGGGCAGTGCAGGCCAAGGTCAGCAAGAGGACATCTCTAAGATGAACAGTACTGAATTTGTGGGAAGCAGCACTGCCGGAAACAACTCAGTTAACGTTTACGTAGTAAATAATTGCATTGCCTTGGGCTAGAATAGGGACGCCAGAAGGTATAGGACCATGCAGAATTTAGAAAAGGGAGCCCTGAGGAATGAGATTTTATTGTTGTCACCAAGAGAGTCCAGGTGCTAGAGCTGTCTCCTTGTAAGTGACTAACCCTCCCCTTTTGATACACAATCCTCAGGTGAACAGAGATGATTCATTAGGTCATTCTAGCTTAATGGACGCATCACTGTGCAGCCACGCAAATGCCTCGTTTCTGATTCACTTGCTGAATATTTATTGAGGAGTGCTGGCTACTAGGCCATGAGAAAAACAAACAACAACAACATAGGCCTGGACCTTGCACTTGAGGAGTTCATGGATAGAGAGGCACACAAGTTAAATATGGAGACAGCTGAAAGAGCTGATGTCTGGGACAGACGGGAGCCCGCTGCTTTCCTGGAGCCAGGGAGCAGATGCCACGGGGGGCTGGCAGTGATAGGGAAGTCAGGCCAGGAATGGGGTTACCTAAGCCGAAGGACGAGAACACTCACCAGGTGTCAAGGGACAGGGAGGCAGCAGGTCTGCAGCGTGAAGACAGGACAGAACATTGCTATAAGCCTTTACCATGGCCCCTGCATGGGGAGGAAACAGGAGATTTGGAATGAGCTGTGACACTGGGCAGGAAAGCAAGACCCGGGTCTTGTGAGGCCTTGAGCGTCAAGCTTAGGAGTCGGGACTTTATTCTGCAGGGCCTGGGGATTTTAAGTACAGCAATATCATAATTACATTCACGTTTCAGAGAGATCATTCAGGCAGCAGTCTGGAAGGTGGAGTGGCAAGAGGAGAAATTAGTCATGAAGACCTTTTTAGAAGGTAGTAGGCAAGAAATACCCAGGGCCTAACCTGAGGTGGAGGCAGGAGGTGGGGATGAAAGAGATTACAGAGCTAGAATGAACTAAACTCAATGAACAGGAACGGGAAAGAGAGAATGCAGAAATGGCTCTCAGACTTCTGACTTGTTCCCCGAGTGACTGGGGTTGTCATTTATTTAGATGAGCGATAAAGAACTTAGAAACAATTTTAGGAGAAAGAGAGTGGTGTTGGGAGCTCCCAAGACCATGATTTATTTATTATAGCACAAGGATACAAGCACAATTAGCAAAAGGAGACAGCACGTGGGGTCAAGACCAGAGGAGCTCAGGGGCAAGCTTCCAGAGTACTCTCCCCATAGAGTCACACAAGATACACTTAATTCCTCCAGCATGGAACTGTGACGACACCTGAAATATTGTCTGCAGGGGAGGCTTGTTAGAGACTCAGTCCCCAAGGTTTTTATTGGGTAATGGTCACATACCAAATTTCAGTCTCTCAGAACAAAAGCAAATGTTCGGCATAGACAGTTTTGTTTGTACAATTTAGACACAGTGAGCCCCTCTTATCAGTTAGAGGATAGTTGAAACCCTCCCACAATCCAAGTTCTCAGACTCAGGCCTGCTACATTATTTCTTTCCTACACAATAATGAATTTGGTTACTAACATGTTGGATCTGAAGCATTTGTTATAATTTACAGTGAAGATGTCCACTGCACAGTTAATACGATAGTATTGAGTCTAAGGTTTACTGGAGACATCTGTGCTGTCAATGAAAGTTTCTGGAGTCATTAGCTCTTCAAAGGGTCATTAAAACCAGGTCTTCTAGAGAGAGAGTCTAACCCTGTATTCCTTTAAACTACCGTAGAGCCCATCTAGTTCTTCACATTATAAAAATGAGAAAACTGAGTCCCCAATGATGTGGCTTGGTTGCACATGTTTCTGTTTCAAGTCTGTGACTCCTTCCGTCATACCAGGGTGCCTCACAAAGTGACAAAGTCAGACATTGTTCCTAAATGAACAAAATGGCATTTCAGTTATAAATCAGGCCCTTGTAAGTTTGGTTAATACAACTTATTTTCTAAAGATCCTGCTCCTTGGACCCTCAAAAGGAGAGCTGATCACATCAAGGCCTCTACCTGGAAGGAATTTCTAAGCAGCCTCTAAGTCAACTGTTCATGTTCAGTCCACCTTGATTTACAAAGAACAGTGAATCATTAAGACCTTTCTCTCCTCTTTGCTCTTGTGTCTGTTCAACACATTTTTATGTTAGCAGGCACTCTGTTTGCCACTAGGAATAAAAAGATAAACGGGACAAAGTCTTTGCCCTCAAGTTACTTATATTCTAAAGCCAAGAAAGAGATAGATGAAGAACACATCTTATCTATTAGGACTGTGTTGGGGATAGGAGTAGGCAGAGTAACCCTTTGGATATGGGAAATGAAAATAAATCAAACTCAAAACAAGTTTATTATTTGCTTGGAGCTCTGGTAAAAGATAAAGTGAAACCTACAAACTGTAAAATGAAGTTGCTGCTACACATTTCTCCACTTTTGGATTTCGGTCTTGGATGGCCTTTAACTAGGATGGAAGGGTACAAGACAGCCATATAGTCTGGGCGCGGTGGCTCACGCCTGTAATCCCAGCACTTTGGGAGGCCGAGGCGGGCGGATCATGAGGTCAGGAGATCCAGACCATCCTAGCTAACATGGTGAAACCCTGTCTCTACTCAAAAATACAAAAAATTAGCTGGGCGTGGTGGCGGGCGCCTGTAGTCCCAGCTCCTCGGGAGTCTGAGACAGGAGAATGGCATGAACCCAGGAGATGGAGCTTGCAGTGAGCCGAGATCGTGCCACTGCACTCCAGCCTAGGTGACAGAGCGAGACTCTGTCTCAAAAAAAAAAAAAAGACAGCCATATATATATACAGCTATTGCTCTTTAAGATACCCACTTCACTCAGCACATGTGATTTGGCTTCGGTCTTTGGTGTTAACTTTGATACCTAAAGAACTGACCTTCCCTGATGCTCACTCCAGCCTTTTTAGAACTAGAGTGGATACATTTACATGTGTTTGCTGGCTGCTTTTCGTGCAGTCATACATCCCACCCATAATAATAATAGGCAACTTTGCAATATTCTACGTTGTCTTGGAGGATATCAACAAGTAGGTGTCAAGTCAAACTTAATGGTAGACTGTAAATTTTAAAACAAGTTACGGGTCATTTGTATAGTTTCTCTATATATATATTAAAAGAAACAAAACTTTTCCTTCTTGAATCTTTATTCCTATCTTAGCTTCATTTATTGCCTCATTTGTCATCTAACCAGTCTTTGTTCTTTCAGCTTTCAAACATGATTAATTGACATTGTGCAGCATAGCACAGGGAAAAGGCTGAATATTTTGTATGATGAGTAATCTAGTTAAACGCCCATCTTTCTTTTCAACTTTACCAACAAATATGTCTTATGCAGATGTAAGGGCAGTTTGCTTATTTCCCTGTTCAAAATTTTATGCTATTAGCCTAGCATAGCATGTTTCTTTTCCATTAAGCTAGCCAAAAATAATATTGACAAATTCATGAAGCCTTCCATCTGATACGATTGCAAACTTATGCAAATGTATTTAGTCTGTTAAGGGAATGTAAGAATTAAATACTTAAACATCCAAATGTCAAGAATAGGATAGGAACAAGTAACTGGCCTCATGTTGGAAGTTAATGAAGTGTTTGAAAATATACCTTTAAAATCAAAGATGTGAATTTGTCTTTCGGGTTTTTTTTCAGATTTGAATAAAGCAGAGTATAATATTATAGTTGCTACAGGAAGTTATGAGCATTTCTGGAAGTGCTTATTTTCAGCACATGCTACTTAGAATTTTAAAAGACATTCAGTGTATCTTTGCCATGAATCTTTCTACTGGGGCCAGGCCACTCCTGGATGAACTCACAGATTGAGAGCTTCTCAAAATGCAAAATCAAATTGTCTTTTAAAATATGCTATTTTAAAGTTCTGGAGAATCGAAGCATGAAAATCGGCCAATACTTGGCAAAAATAGTCGACTTGAAGAGTTGTCTCTTTATAATCTCTGATTTCACTTATAGAGCTTGCTTCCAAAAAATGTACTGTGTATGTCATAAATCTAAAATGTTTTGCTTTTATGCCATTTTTAATTCCTGATAAATACTCTTGAAGCGTTAAATTATTATTATTATTATTATTTGAGATGGAGTCACTCTGTCGCCCAGGCTGGAGTGCAGTGTTGTGATCTCGGCTCATTGCAACCTCCGCCCCTGGATTCAAGTGATTCTCCTGCCTCAGCCTCTCGAGTAGCTGGGATTACAGGTCCCTGCTACTGCATCCAGCTAATGTTTTGTATTTTAGTAGAGACTGGGTTTCACCATCTTGGCCAGCCTGGTCTTGAACTCCTGACCTTGTGATCCGCCTGCCTTGGCCTCCCAAAGTGCTGGAATTATAGGCGTGAGCCGCTGTGCCCAGCCAGTGTTAAATTATTTTAACTTGTTAGAAATAATTGTCCCGCAACTTACTAAAGATTGGTTTAATATTCCCTATTGTTCCCAAAAAACTCTTAAAATATTCAACTAACTCATAGCTTATAACTTTTCAAGGTAGCAAGTGTTTGCTAATCTTAAAATGTGTTACTATTCTGGTTTTTTGTTTGTTTGTTTGTTTGTTTGTTTGTTTGTTTGTTTTGAGATGGAGTCTCCCTCTGTCGCCCAGGCGGAGTGCAGTGGCGTGATCTTGGATCACTGCAACCTCTACCTCCTGGGTTCAAGTGATTCTCCTGCCTCAGCCTCCCCAAGTAGCTGGGACTACAAGCGCACCACTATGCCCAGCTAATTTGTTTGTATTTTAGTAGAGATGAGGTTTCACCATGTTGTCCCGGCTAGTCTCAAACTCTTGACTTTAGGTGATCTGCCCGCCTTGGCCTCCCAAAGTGCTGGGATTACAGGTGTGAGCCACTGCGCCTGGTCACTATTCTTAAATGACCTTCTGTACATCTCTGTAGTTTTGTGCCTGGTGATGACATTTAATTTAGGAATATCTGGAATGCCACTCCAGTCTGACAGCTGGGGCATGTTAGCAAAGGGGCATTTTCAAGTGAGTGGGTGATCATAGCGATGCTATCTTTCCTATCCAAAGGGAAGGCCTGGCAGGAACTCAGGTCATCCTGACTCCCCTGCCCCAGGCTCCCTCTCACTGTTCCCCTGGCCTCTTCCTCTTCTCCAAACAATGGGGCCTTATGCTTGCTGTGTTTGTCCAGAACTCTCTTGTGGTTGTGGCTGCAAGTAAGAGAAACTCAACTCGAGCTTATTCAAAAGAGGGGATGGGTTGACCCAGATAACAGAAAAGTGCTAGGCCACATCTGGCCTTAGCCACAGCTGGATCCAGGCTTCTGGCATTTGTGCTCCGTTCCTCAGCCCTGCCCCCCTGGGAGTGAGGCCTTCCATTCACAATGTGGTCTGCTTCATACTCAAAACTCCCTTTCCAGAGGAAGAGGAACCTTTTCTCTCCCACCATCTGCACAGCAGTATTCCAGAATCCCCTGCCAGGCTCTCTTGGCCTCCTGTGCCCCATCCTAATCCACCACTGTGCCTAGCCAGGGGTGGCCATACATGCCCATCCTGTGCACAGGGCAGGAGCACACCCACCTGCACCACATGCGGTGGTTGCTGTGACCACGAGACCAGGACAGGAGTGCTGATCAGGCCAGACGCCAGGGGCCACTGCTCAGACCATACCTGGCCTGTAGAGTAGAAGAACCAAGTGTCTCCCACAGGCAAAACCACTCTTCAGTTCCTTTAATTGCAGGTGTATGTTGGAGTCCATGAAATACAAAGTTATTTAGAAGCATAACTAAATTTATAGTAGCTCCTTCTCATTATGTATTTTCATGCTGATAGGATTCTGCCCCATGGGAATTAATTTTCTTTTTTTTTTTTCTTTTTTTTGTTTTGTTTTTTGAGACGGAGTNTGTTTTGCTTTTATGCCATTTTTAATTCCTGATAAATACTCTTGAAGCGTTAAATTATTATTATTATTATTATTTGAGATGGAGTCACTCTGTCGCCCAGGCTGGAGTGCAGTGTTGTGATCTCGGCTCATTGCAACCTCCGCCCCCTGGATTCAAGTGATTCTCCTGCCTCAGCCTCTCGAGTAGCTGGGATTACAGGTCCCTGCTACTGCATCCAGCTAATGTTTTGTATTTTTAGTAGAGACTGGGTTTCACCATCTTGGCCAGCCTGGTCTTGAACTCCTGACCTTGTGATCCGCCTGCCTTGGCCTCCCAAAGTGCTGGAATTATAGGCGTGAGCCGCTGTGCCCAGCCAGTGTTAAATTATTTTTAACTTGTTAGAAATAATTGTCCCGCAACTTACTAAAGATTGGTTTAATATTCCCTATTGTTCCCAAAAAACTCTTAAAATATTCAACTAACTCATAGCTTATAACTTTTCAAGGTAGCAAGTGTTTGCTAATCTTAAAATGTGTTACTATTCTGGTTTTTTGTTTGTTTGTTTGTTTGTTTGTTTGTTTGTTTGTTTTTGAGATGGAGTCTCCCTCTGTCGCCCAGGCGGAGTGCAGTGGCGTGATCTTGGATCACTGCAACCTCTACCTCCTGGGTTCAAGTGATTCTCCTGCCTCAGCCTCCCCAAGTAGCTGGGACTACAAGCGCACCACTATGCCCAGCTAATTTGTTTGTATTTTTAGTAGAGATGAGGTTTCACCATGTTGTCCCGGCTAGTCTCAAACTCTTGACTTTAGGTGATCTGCCCGCCTTGGCCTCCCAAAGTGCTGGGATTACAGGTGTGAGCCACTGCGCCTGGTCACTATTCTTAAATGACCTTCTGTACATCTCTGTAGTTTTGTGCCTGGTGATGACATTTAATTTAGGAATATCTGGAATGCCACTCCAGTCTGACAGCTGGGGGCATGTTAGCAAAGGGGGCATTTTTCAAGTGAGTGGGTGATCATAGCGATGCTATCTTTCCTATCCAAAGGGAAGGCCTGGCAGGAACTCAGGTCATCCTGACTCCCCTGCCCCAGGCTCCCTCTCACTGTTCCCCTGGCCTCTTCCTCTTCTCCAAACAATGGGGCCTTATGCTTGCTGTGTTTGTCCAGAACTCTCTTGTGGTTGTGGCTGCAAGTAAGAGAAACTCAACTCGAGCTTATTCAAAAAGAGGGGATGGGTTGACCCAGATAACAGAAAAGTGCTAGGCCACATCTGGCCTTAGCCACAGCTGGATCCAGGCTTCTGGCATTTGTGCTCCGTTCCTCAGCCCTGCCCCCCTGGGAGTGAGGCCTTCCATTCACAATGTGGTCTGCTTCATACTCAAAACTCCCTTTCCAGAGGAAGAGGAACCTTTTCTCTCCCACCATCTGCACAGCAGTATTCCAGAATCCCCTGCCAGGCTCTCTTGGCCTCCTGTGCCCCATCCTAATCCACCACTGTGCCTAGCCAGGGGTGGCCATACATGCCCATCCTGTGCACAGGGCAGGAGCACACCCACCTGCACCACATGCGGTGGTTGCTGTGACCACGAGACCAGGACAGGAGTGCTGATCAGGCCAGACGCCAGGGGCCACTGCTCAGACCATACCTGGCCTGTAGAGTAGAAGAACCAAGTGTCTCCCACAGGCAAAAACCACTCTTCAGTTCCTTTAATTGCAGGTGTATGTTGGAGTCCATGAAATACAAAGTTATTTAGAAGCATAACTAAATTTATAGTAGCTCCTTCTCATTATGTATTTTCATGCTGATAGGATTCTGCCCCCATGGGAATTAATTTTCTTTTTTTTTTTTTTTTTTTTTTTTTTTTGTTTTTTGAGACGGAGTCTTGCTCTGTCGCCCAGGCTGGAGTGCCATGGCCGCATCTCAGCTCACTGCAAGCTCCGCCTCCCGGGTTTACGCCATTCTCCTGCCTCAGCCTCCCGAGTAGCTGGGACTACAGGCGCCCGCCACCTCACCCGGCTAGTTTTTTGTATTTTTTTTTTTTTAGTAGAGACGGGGTTTCACCGTGTTAGCCAGGATGGTCTCAATCTCCTGACCTCGTGATCCGGCCGTCTCGGCCTCCCAAAGTGCTGGGATTACAGGCTTGAGCCACCTCGCCCGGCCGGGAATTAATTTTCTTCATCAAAAGTGGTCTCCATACTCACAAACATTGAACAGCTTTGGGCGTTTAAAAACAATGTTATGGCCTTAAAAGAGCCACAGGAGGCCGGGTGCAGTGGCTCACGCCTGTAATCCCAGCACTTTGTGAGGCCAAGGTGGGCAGATCACAAGGTCAGGAGATTGAGACCATCCTGGCTAACACCATGAAACCCTGTCTCTACTAAAAATGCAAAAAAATTAGCCTGGTGTGGTGGCAGGTACCTGTAGTCCCAGCTACTCAGGAGGCTGAGGCAGAAGAATGGCGTGAACCTGGGAGGCAGAGGTTGAAAGTGAGCTGAGATCACGCCACTGCACTCCAGCCTGGGTGACAGAGCAAGACTCCATCTCAAAAAAAAAAAAAAGAACCACGGGAAAAGTGCTCTTTAGTCTATTGTTTGTTCTTCCAAAGAGCCATCCTTTCCCTGATGCTTTAGAAACCCCCAACCTGCGTCCTGTCAAGGATAAGCTGTCATCTTATTCCCACAAATTCCTAGAGTTATTGATCATTTTCCTTTCATATTCAGCTCATTAAAGCAGTTTGTAGGTCTCAGTAGTCCATATTAGTAAGTGTAAAAATGTATCAGTTTGATTTTTCTTTTCTTTTTTTTTTTTTTTTGAGACAGAGTCTCGCTCTTTGGCCAAGGCTGGAGTACAGTGTTGCGATCATGGCTCACTGCAACCTCTGCCTCCTGGGTTTAAGGGATTCTCCTGCCTCAGCCTCCTGAGTAGCTGTGATTATAGACATGCACCACCACGCCTGGCTAATTTTTGTATTTTTAGTAGAAACGAGGTTTCACCATGTTGGTCAGGCTGGTCTTGAACTCCTGACCTCATGAGCCACCGCTCCCGGCCATCAATTTGGTTATTATAAAATCAGGTTATATTAGTTTGACCAGTTAAAAACATCACAGATTATTTAATCTTTTTATTTATTTATTTATTTATTGAGACAGAGTCTGGCTCTGTTACCCAGGCCAAAGTACAGTGGTGCAATCTCAGCTCACCGCAGCTTCCACCTCCCACGTTCAAGCAATTCTCGCGCCTCAGCCTCCTGCATAGTTGGGATTCCAGGTATGCGCCACCACACCCAGATAATTTTTGTATTTTTAGTAGAGACCGGGCTTCATCATATTGGCCAGGCTGGTCTCGAACTCCTGACCTCAAGTGATCCACCTGCCTTGGCCTCTCAAAATGCTGGGATTACAGGCATGAGCCACTGTGGCCAGCTAATCGTTTTTTTAAATTGCAATTTGTGTTCTATTCATGAGTAGTAGGTGCCAGAAACAAGATTGTGTGTTAAACATAAATGTAGATGGGTAACCATGTATACAAATGTGTATCTCCTCTACCCAAAGAATGATGTTTCTCCACCCCAGTGACCCTGCCTCGCTGTATGGTTCATTCTTCTCCAGGAATTGAAACATGGTGGCAGTCCGCCAGCTTGGCATTGCCATTAATTCTTATTTTCTTCCCCTGCCGATGTCATGGGGACACCAGCCAAATGAACTCTGGTGTGTCTCACGTAATGCATGTGGACTCTGCTGCATGTAAACAGAGGGTGGTTATTCTTGATTGCACATTTGTGATTTTTAGTGAGGCTCTAAGGGAGAAACAAGAGGACTTGAAAGTAGCATTTGAATAACAAATGTATTCTCAGGCACGGCTACATGAAAGAGATGAGTAATGCCAAACAGATAACACAATTCTGATTCACACCATTGGCAATGGAGGAGACTTCTGGGTAAACAAAGCAAAGTAACAGCTAGAATGCAGATCTGATCACAGCAGTGTGTTTTGATTCAGTCTAAAGATGACAAAGAAAAGTTTCTGCTGGTCCTATCTGCAGCAACAAGGGCATGCCCGCCTGATCACACTGCAGTGGAATAGCCACATTGTGATTTTGCGGGCCTGAAGCCTTTTTTGTCTGGTGACCCATTAAGAGGAACTTGAGCCAAGATCTTATCATTGATGGAGATGGAGACACCTCAGGATTTTCCAGTATCGTTTTTCACTTTTTGTTCTTGGACATAGTTAATAACGCTGCCAGATCTTTCAAATGCTGAGGCATTTCCTCATAGCTCCAAGTAGCTGCTGTGGGTCAGATTCTGCTTGAACCGAGGGTTCAATTACAACGTCCATATGCTTTCCAGCCGACTCTCTGACTTTTGTTCTTTTTTTCAGTACTTTTTCAGGCTTTTAATGTTCCCATCCACTAATCTCAGGAGACTCTGTAAATATTCTGAGTATACATAGCCCAGTTACTTTTCAAAAGCTAATTTGTTAGAAACTTCTTGATACGAATTGCATAAATTTTTTAACTTAAAAATCTTTACTTATAACTTAAGACAGTTAAACTTGAGAGTATTTGAAAGCTACTAAATTTCAGCGCTTTCTTCAGTAGGCACAAACTTTATCATTTTTCTGACATTCAGCACAGTCAGCAATGACATATTCATTGGAGGACTCATCAATATCCCAAAAATAGTAGCAGTACTCGTGCATAGCCTGATTTCTTTTGAACTTGGCTCAATTTCTTGGAAGCATTGATCATGGGATCCCACTTTGATTCCTTTTCTCTAGACTAGTGCCAGTTTGCCCGGTTTCATTACATTTTTGGAAAGAGCTAAAACTATGGTATCGTTTTATGGCAGTCCTCACATCAATCAAAATTTGGAGCAGTCTTGGTGAAAGATGAGGAATTCAGACTGGGAGCCTGGGGAAGGCAGGTCCAGGGGGCAAGAGGGATGGAATGCAGTGAGTACTTTTTTTATATCGTAAGTGCAGCCACCGCAACCTCATGATTTTTTAACCACGACTTCGTTCCAAAGTGACCACAGTCATAAGGCCCAAAACTATCTTCTCTCTCTCTCTGTCTCTGTCTCTCATAGGGAGCCCCTAATCCTCCAGGTTGTACAGCCAGGAAGGGTAAGGTATTGTCAAAAACAAGTGAAGTACCCTCTTGATAGCTCAGTGGGCCAGAGGACCTCTGGATGCTGGCTGATCACGGCAAAAAGTAAATACAGAATCCATAGAGTGAATTTTCTCTTCACCCCTCCTTACCCTTGACTAAATTTCTGACTGTGTTATTTTCTTATTGCAGTCCTCCCTGCTGGATATACTTTGACTTGCATCAGAAGAAAGTGCTCCCATTGCATTATTAGCTAAACCATGTTGCTGTGGCAACGCTCCTTCTTCCGCTTGCCTTGGTGTTTCTGTAGTTATCATCAGGTGTCCTTGGTTCTGTTTACCAGCCTGTCCATGGATCACTTCCCTGGTGGGATGTCTCTGGTGACCCTCATCTCAGAGCTCAGCGGTACCTTTGGGGCTACTTGCCAGACAACTCCATGTGACAGAGGGCCAGGTCCAAGTGCTCCATCACCCCAGCCACCATTTCAGAGTTCTCAGGTTATAGATCCCTCAACAAATCCCAGTGAGACACCGAACATGCCATAGAAGCTATATTTTTCTATTTCAGCACACAGTAAAATGCTGCTTCTTAGAAGTCGATGAGTACGTGCTGCTTTTATGTTGACACAGAGGACCTGTGTTGACTCTCCATCAGCAAGGTGTCTTTTTTTTAAGTTTCGATTGACACATACCACCTGTGGCCCAAGTGGACCACACAGTTATGCATGCCCTTTGGTGCAAGATACATCACGTCTTCAAGAACTCGGTTGTTTTTCTGATCATGGAGAATTAGATTCCGCATATAACTTCTATTTAGGATCTGCAAATTAGATTTTATAAATTATGTTTGGCAAATGATAATCCACAAAGTAGATTCTAAGTTAAAATACTATAAAGTACTATAATTTATGTTTAAATAACTTTCAACCTGAGAGTTGCTCTCCGTTAGAAGTCCCCAAAAATACTGAAACCACACCAGACTGATATCTGACCTTCCACTTTTGGAAAATGTATAAATCTACTCTAGATTCGGACACCATCACCAACCAGCCTCTCTCTTTCAGTTGCCATCTGCACTTTACTGTTTAGTTTTTGTTGTCTTTAGGGAAAATTGTAAAATACCCACATTCTTCTCAAGTTCTTCAAGCCTTTTGGTTTTTAGTAAACCCTTTTGTGACCTTGTCTTTGAGAACACAGGTCAACAAACATTTCTTTAATGGACTAGATAGTAGATATATCAGGCCTTGCAGACCACACGGTGTCTGTCCTAACCACTCAACTCTGCCGTTATAGTACAAAGACAGCCATACTCAATATATAAATGAATGACCCTGTGGCTGTATTCCACTAAAACTTCATAAAAATAAGCAGCTGGCCAGATTTGCTGTGTGGGTCTTCGTTTGCCAACCCCTGATCTAGAAGAAAAGAGTTTTGTGTAATGTTTGGGTAATAAAATAAACATACAAAACCATCTCAGGAATCCCTAACCTTTTCCTCATTGGGAACGATTTTCGCAGTATCCCCAAGTACTGGTGGGAATCAGATGAAAAGCGCCAGGCATGCCATTCCCTAAAGCAGATAGCCAACCCTCTTTCTTTCCCTATGGAAATCCCCTCTGCCTACAGGGAGGAGAAGCAACTAGTTTGGAAGCTGCCAGCCAGTCCATTTATTTAGGAAATTCTAAGCCCTGCTCCAGGTCACTTTGCATCAACTCTAAAATACAGCAGCAAATGAAATAAATGTTGTTTGTAATCCTACCAAGTCTAGTAGGTGTATGTGCTTGAGGTTAAACTTTTGTGTAAGCTCCAGACTTACTTTAAGTTTATAGAAAATTACATCGCAATTGGTACAATGGTTGTGGGGGTTGGAGATAGAAAGAAGGAGAAGTGAAAGTGAAATTTTGGTCAAAATTGGATACCACCCTAATAAGCCAGGATATAAGGGGTGCTGCAGAACTGTTTTCTGTTATAAAGTGCATCTACATTGATCATTTGTGTTTTATGTACTTTTAAAATGAGGCTTTGTTGGCTCGATTTCTGTGAGAAAAATAACTAATGGGCTGATCGTACCGCTCTACTTCAACATGCAAGAGAATTGCTCAGACGCTTGTCAGATGCCTGAACCACATACTTATTTGAGAATGTGCCATCATAGGAAGCTTTCATTCACCAGGGTCACTGAGAGGGCAGCACAGGGAAGCACGTTGAACTTCAGATGGTTCTGGCCACTCGTGTCAGTAGCAAAGCAAGGAAATAAGTTCAGAGAAAATTAAAAGTTCAGAGAAAATGGACTTGTTTTGTTTGGAAAAGACAGATAACGGAGCAGTAACTAAAGAATCCTCTTTTTTTTATTATTATTGTTGTTGCTCAATTTATAAACCTAAATAGAAAATGTGTGCTGCCTTATTTCCTGTTCTTTTCTACAGATAGCTTTCTTTTGAAACATTGTAAATATTAAGCGATATTTTAAGTACAGAATTTTTTATGGCCCCTTTTAGAGACTGCAAACCTTTTCATACCAAAAAAAAATTATTTTCCTGTATTTATTTTAGACATTAGTAAATGAATGAAATTTTGGCTGTAGGTTTAGAAAGCAATTTCATTTTAAGCTCATTGTGCTGTGTCATTAGACTTTATTTATTAATTTTATTCTTGAAGTACTTAGCTGAAAATTGAATTCTGTCATTATATGTAATCATATCATGCTTCTCATAATGTTATACTTTAATTAGATACAGTTGAATAATAACTTAAAAAATCTTCATAGCCTATAAAATTCACACTTATATTTATAAGACAGTATTATCTCACCCATTGATACATAATGTTATGTTAAAAGTACACATCATGGCCAGGCGTGGTGCCTCACGCCTGTAATCCCAGTACTTTGAGAGGCCAAGGCAGCAGATCACTCGAGTCCAGGAGTTCGACACCAGCATGATCTATATGGTGAAACCCCATCTCCACCAAAAATGCAAAACTTAGCCAGGCATGATGGCGCATATCTGTAACAGCAACGTGGGAGGCTGAGGCAGGTGGATCACTTGAACCCAGGAGACAGAGGTTGCAGTGAATGGAGGTTGCAGTGAGCAGAGATTGTGACTCCTCTCACTCCAGCCTGAATGACAGAGAGATACTCCGTCTCAAAAAAAAAAAAAAAGAGTACCAATGTTGTCTCACCCATTGAAATATAATGTTATGTTAAAGCACACTGTATTCTAGAGGAGGCAGAGTAACAGGGCCTTACTTTACCCTCCCACTTGAAACAAGTAAAAAGCTGGACAAAGTATATGAAAAATACATCACTCAGGGCATTGGACACCAGGCAGCAAAAAACAGTGGCCCTGAGAAATTGGGAACAAAAAAGTGAGTCCTGTAATTGTCTTTATCTAGAAAGAGTTTCCGGGCTACTGTGTAGAGAGAAGGAACCCAGTAGAAAGAGCTCAACTGTCTCCCTGAGTTGAAGACAGAGCTGGGAATACATCAAGGGAAACCAAGGCAGCTAGTTTGCAGAGGTGGAGGACCGGAGAGGAGAGACCTGCATAGAATGAGAGCTTTGCAGATGTACAGAGTCCTCCTTGAGTATGCAAGTGCGTACTGATCAAAGCGTGTACATGAGAAAACTACCCATCACCAGAGAAAGGATCAACCGAAAGAACGAGGGGAACAGTGCCTGCCTCCCACACAATAGCCAAGAAGAGGTGCCTGTTTCCGACAGCTAGAGTGAAAACCTCTGAATGCAGGGGCACTGGTTAGAATACTAAGAAGGGTCTTGCCAGACATCCAATCCAAAATTAGCAAGCATGCAAAGATCTAGGAAAATACCACCTAAAATGAGAGAATTCCATCAAAACTAACCCATTACAAAGATGATAGAATTTGTAGACATGGACATTAAAATAGTTGTTGTGACTGTAGTTTATATGTTTAAGAAACTAGAAGAAGGATTTAACATATTAAATAGAGACAAAAAAGATGTAACAAAGACATAAACTGAAGAGGTGAAAACTGCAGTGCCTGAAATGATTAAAAAAAAAAAAAAAAAAAAAACTCTTAATTAATGGCAGATTAGACATTGCAAAAGAAAAGCCTAGTTAACTTAAAGACATGCAGTAGAAACTATCTGAAATGAAACAGAAAAAGGCTGAAAAGAATCAAGAGAGCAATATTGAGCTTTGGGATCATTTTAAGTAGCGAAAAATACATAAAACTAGAGTCCCACAGGAGTGGGAAAAAGGAACTGGAAAATATTTGAAGAATTAATGGGCAAAACGTTTTCAAATTTGATAGAAACTACAAACTCATACATTCAAAAAATGAGAAAATCATTTTAAAAAGAGAAGATAAATGACACACTATGTAGAGAAGAACAAAGATAAATTGGCTGCTGATTTCTTGTTGGAAACAACACACACTAAGAAGGCGGTGGGTCAATATTTTTAAAGCAGTGAAAGAAAATTCACAGCCTGGAGTTTTTTACCTAGTTAAAATATCTTTCCAAAACAAAGCTGAAATAAAGACTATTTTAGACAAGTAAAAGCTGAAAAAATTCATCACTAGCTAACCTGAAGTACAAAAAATGTTACAGAAAGTCCTGCTGGCAGAAAGAAAATGACACCAGTTGGAAACCTGAATCTACCCAAAGGAATGAAGAACACCAAAAATAGTAACCACATGGATAGAAAGATTTGTTCTTACTGTTTATCTTAAAAGCTCTTACTGTATACAGTAATTACTGCATAAAGCAAAAATAATAGAAATGTAGTATAGCGTTTGTAACATGTAGAAGCTAAATATATGGCAACAATAACACAAAGTCTAAGAGGAGAGAAATGGAAGCATGCTTTTGTAAAATTCTTAGATTCTGTGTGAACTAGTATAACTATATGTGATGTAGTAGTATAATTATATGTGAAGGTAGACTGTGCAAAGTGAAATGTATATACAGCCATGTGCTGCATAATGACGTTTTGGTCAGAAACAAACCGTGTACACAACAGCAGTTCCATCAGATTATAATACTGTATGTTTTACTGTACCCTTTCTATTGTATGTTTAGATGTATAAATACTTACCATTCTGATACATCCAACTACAGTATTCAGAACAATAACATGCTATGCAGGCTTGTAGCCTAGGTGCAATAGGCTGTACTGTACAGCCTAGGTGTGTAGGAGGCTATACCATCTAGGTTTGCAAGTACACTCTATGATGTTCACACAGTGACAGAATCACCCAGTGATGCATTTCTCAGAATGTACCCCTGTCTTTAAGCAACACAGGACTGTGCTATAAATGTAAGGTAACCATTTCAGTAATTCAACAAAGTTATAGTTAAAAATTGTAACCTTGTTATAGTTAACAAAGTTAATATATAGTTATCTACAAAGTAGATAAAATGAAATCATTAAAAATAATCCAAAGAAAGCAGAAAAGGGGAAAAGGAACAAAGACCAGATGGGACAAGAAGAAAAAGAATAGCAAAATAGTAGATTTAAACTCAACTATATCGATAATCACACTATAAATATTCTAAATACACTAAAATGCAAGAATGTCAGATTGGCTAAAAGTGCAAGAGCCGACTATTATTGTCAACAAGAAACCCGTTTAAATATAAAGACATAAGTAGGTTAAAGGTAAAAGGATGGAAAAGCGCTAATACTAATCAAAAGAAAATTGGATTGGTAGATCAATATCAAAGTAGAACTAGAGCAAAGAATAGTACCAAGGATATAAAAGAGGGTTGTTTCATTATGACAAAGGGGCCATTTCATGTACAGGACATAGCAGTTCTAAGTGTGTAAGCATATAACAACAGAGCATCAACATAAACGAAGAAAAAAAGATAAAATTGCAGGGAAAAATAGAAAATCCACAAATATAGTTGGAATTTTTTAAACGCCTCTCAGAACAAGTAGAGTAAAAATCAATAAGAATTTAGAAGACTTCAACAATGCTACAATTCATCTTGACTCCCCCCAACAGCAGCAGATTACACATTTTTTTTCAAATGTACACAGCACATTTGCCAAAATAGACCATATTCTGAGTCACAAAATGTCTTAATAAACTTGTAAGGGTTCAAATCATACAAAATATGTTCTCTAACCACAGTGGGATTAAACTAGAAATCAACACTGAAAGACATCTGGAAACACTCCAAATATTTGGAAATAAGCTACAGAGTGGGAGAAAATATTTGCAAGTTTTCTATTTGATATAAGGATTTGTATATGGAATATTAAAACTCAAAACTCAATGAGAAAATAACCCTTTTAAAAGATGACTGAAAGATTTGAACACACATTTCACCCAAGAAAATACATGAAAATATGCTTACCGTCACAGGCATTAGGGAAATGGAAATTTAAACCACAGTGAATACCACTACATAGCTATTAGAATGTCTACAACTAAAAAGATTGACCAGCTGAGCATAGTGGCTCATGCCTGTAATCCCAACACTTTGGCAGGCAGAGGCAGGAGGATTGCTTGAGCCCAGCCTGGGCAACACAGGGAGACTCTGTGTCTATGAAAAAAGGAAAATAAAATTAGCCAGTTGTGGTGGCCTGTAGTCCTAGCTGCTCACTCGGGAGGATGAGTGGGAGGATTGCTCGAGCCCAGGAGGTCAAGGCTGTAGATAAGCTGGGATTGCACCACTGCACTCCAGCCTGCAAGACAGAGCAAGACCCTGTCCCAAAGGAAAAAAAAGATTGGGCCAGGCGTGGTGGCTCACGGCTGTAATTGCAGCACTTTGGGAGGCTGAGGCAGGTGGATCACTTGAGGTCAGGAGTTCAAGAACAGTCAGGGCAACATGGTGAAACCCCAACTTTACTAAAAATACAAAAAATTAATCGAGCGTGGTGGCACACACCTATAATCCCAGCTACTCGGGAGGCTGAGGCCCGAGAATTGCTTGACCCAGGAAACAGAGGTTGCAGTGAGCCAAGATTGTACCACTGCACTCCAGCCTGGGTGACAGAGTGATACTCTGTCTCAAAAAAAAAAAAAAAAAGACTGACCATACCAAATGTTGGCAAGGATGTGGAATAACTGGAACCCTCATACACTGCTGGTAGGAATATATAACAGTACCACCCCCTTGGAAAACAATTTGGGGTCATTTCTTAAAAAGTTAAAGTGTGCCTGCTCTATGGTCAAGACATTCTATTTCTAAATATTTACCCAAGAGAAATGCAGTGTATGTCCATATAAAGATCCGTGCATGAATGTTCATAGCAGCTTTTTTGTAATAACATACAGTAAGCTTTACACTTTGACATGTACAGTTTATTGAATGTCATTTGCCTCAATAAAAGTGTTAAATAATACAGTTTTATCCAAAATAAAGTTGTGAAAAGTAGAAAATGAGGAAAAGTTTCAAAGGTTAGAGAGTCAGTCCAGGAGACCTAACATCTAAATAATGGGAATTCCGATAAGGCAGAAGAAACCAGAAGGGAAGAAATTATCAGAGAAATAATCCTGAGCCTTCCGCCCGAAATTTTCTCTTCTAGAACTGAAGGACTCCCAAATCAAAAGGGTCAGCAAAATAAATATACAGACTCACACCAACGCACTTCATCATAATAGTAAAAGAACAGTAGAGTCAAAAAGAGGACACTAAAAGCTTTCAAAGAGGGGGAAAAAAACATGCAAATGATCTGGAACCCGAATGGCATCAGACTTTGCAACAGTAATACTGGGCTGTGTGTGGTGACTCACGCCTGTAATCCCAGCACTTTGGGAGGCCAAGGCAGGTGGATCACCTGAGGTCAGGAGTTCAAGACCAGCCTGGTCAACCTGATGAAACCCCATCTCTGGCCGGGCGCGGTGGCTCAAGCCTGTAATCCCAGCACTTTGGGAGGCCGAGACGGGTGGATCACGAGGTCAGGAGATCGAGACCATCCTGGCTAACACAGTGAAACCCCGTCTCTACTAAAAATACAAAAAAAATTAGCCGGGCGAGGTGGCGGGCGCCTGTGGTCCCAGCTACTCAGGAGGCTGAGGCGGGAGAATGGCGTGAACCCGGGAGGTGGAGCTTGCAGTGAGCTGAGATCCGGCCACTGCACTCCAGCCTGGGCGACAGAGCAAGACTCCGTCTCAA
>NW_016808851.1:1208513-1233895 GCF_001698545.2 Rhinopithecus bieti
AAAAAAAAAAAAAAAAAACACCCCATCTCTATTAATAGTACAGAAATAGCTTATTTCTTAAAAGTCAGCAAGGGGGATGGTTTTTCTCTTGGGCTGGTGGCACACGCCTGTAATCCTAGCTACTCGAGAAGCTGAGGCATGAGAATTGCTTGAACTTGGGAGGTAAAGGTTGCAGTGAGCCAAGATCGTGCCACTATACTCCAGCCTGGGTGGCAGAGTGAAACTGTGCCTCAAAAGAAAAAAAACAGTAAAAGTTATCAAAAAACAAAACAGTAATACTGGAGGCTAGATTACAATGGAGCAATATCTTCAAAATTCAAGGAAAAGAATATACCCAGCTAAACCATTCATAAAGTGTGATAAGAATAATGACAAAGCCAGACATTTTAGAAAAATCTACTCCCAGCACCCTTTATCTCAAGAAGCCACTAGAGCAGTATTTCACTCAAATGAGCAAGCAGAGGCAGGAGGATTGCTTGAGCCCAGCCTCGGCAACATACGGAGACCCCGTGTCTACAAAAAAATAAAAAGAAGAAAATTAGATGGGTGTGGTGGCCTGTAGTCCTAGCTACTCACTCAGGAGGATGAGGTAGGAGGCTTGCAAGTTAATGAGCAAGTAAACCACGGAAGAATATTGATTTTCTCTTTTCTCTGACGCATAACAAATGAGACACATTTAGTGGCTTAAAACAACTCACATGTATTATCTTCCATTTCTCTGGGTCAGCTTAGCTGGGTTCTCTGCTTCAGACTGTGAAAATCGTCTCATCTGAGGGCTAGATTCCTCATCAAAGCTCATTTGGCAGAATTCCATTCCTTAGAGTCATAGGACTGAGGGCCCAGCTTTTTGCTGACCGTCAGCTGGAGGCCACATCCAGGTCCCAGAGGCCATGTGGGTTTTTGCCATGAGACCTTCTGCTTCATCCGCTCACAACATGGCAGCTTATTTCTTGAAAGCCAGCAAGAGGGGTGGGTTTTCTCTAGAGTCTGCTAAGATGGAGTGTGTCCCATCACTTGTGCCATATTCTGCTGGTGAGAAGCAAGTCACAGGTCTCACCTGCACTCAGGGAGGGACTCACTGGGAGTTGCCACCACAGTGCAGAGGTGCAGGGAATCCCCAGGACTGTGGTCAAGAAAGAGCCCACTAAATGTTTTGTTCAGTAGGCCTGTGGGACACAGGGTGCCAGGAGGATGGCTCCGTGAAAGACTGAGCCTATAAGTGAACATATTGAAAGCTGACTTACAGTTCAGCCAGTGTGGTGGTATGTGATTGACAGCTCCATAGAAAGCTGAGCAAACAAAGATGCAAGACTCCAGCAGAAACAAGCTGCAGAACAGGAGTGTAATCAATAAATCAGATGGCCTTGCTGTGAACGGTTACATAGCTCTGATAAATCCTGATCTAACCAAAAGTCATGACAGCTCGATATTTGGGAGCTGGAGGGGGTGGGGAGCAGGGGCAGTAGGATATGAAGGAGCAAAGTCCCCATTGTTGACATTAGAAATCCAGTGGGTAACATCTGAATGGCAAGACCAGGACAGCAGCGAAAGGCAAAAAGATACCACTGAGTGTTGACAGTGGTTGCCTTTCAGGAGTGGGAATGCCAGGGGGGCAGGGCAGTGGCAGGCAGGGAACAGGTTTTTTTGTTTGTTTGTTTTGTTTTGTTTTTTTGAGACGGAGTTTCATTCTTGTTGCCCTGGAGTGCAATGGCATGATCTCGGCTCACTGAAACCTCCACCTCCTGGATTCAAGCAATTCTTCTGCCTCAGCCTCCCAAGTAGCTGGGATTACAGGCACCCACCACCACGCCCGGCTGATTTTGTATTTTTAGTAGAGATGGGGTTTCACCGTGTTGGTCAGGCTGGTCTCGAACTCCCGACCTCAGGTGATCTGCCCGCCTCGGCCTCCCAGAGTGCTGGGATTACAGGCGTGAACCATCGCGCCCGGCCGTGGGAACAGTCGTGTTGTATAGTAAGCCCTGAAGAGCAGTGTGATCTCTTAAGCCAGCATACGATTTACTTTGGTAAAAATTGAATTTAGAAAAAAGAAATTAGGCCAGGCGTGGTGGCTCACACCTGTAATCCCAGGACTTTGGGGAGCCTAGGTGGGCGGATCACCTGAGGTCAGGAGTTCAAGACCAGCCTGGCCAACATGGTGAAACCCCATCTCTACTTAAAATACAAAAAAAAAAAAAAATAGCTGGGCGTGGTAGTGCACATCTGTAAATCCCCGCCACTTGAAAGACTGAGGCAGGAGAATTGCTTGAACCTGGGAGGTGGAGATTGCAGTGAGCCGAGATTGCGCCATTGCACTCCAGCCTGGACAACAGAGTGAGACTCTGTCCCAAAAAAGAAAAAAATAATCATATTGGTCTCATAGTGTTTCTCTGTATTTTTAATATAATATGTATGTGCTTATGAGAAACAGAAAGAAAAAGTGATTTGTGAACAATTTGAGGATATTTGGTCCATGTTTTTTTCTCCCACTTGCACTTGTGGCATAATCCAGAGGAAGAAGGGCAGCTGCGGAGTCCCAGCAGTGTTGCAGGTATCAGGGCAGCCAGGGAGAGGATGGAGGAGAAACCCAGGAGAGGGCAGAGGAGGAGGGACAGCTGTGCCCACCTGGTCCTTTCATTGTTATCTGCCTCTGCCCTTGCAGTTAGAAAAAGAGTGTTCGGTGTTTAGAAGCCTTTGAAAGTAGCATAGTCAGGAGTCTTTCAGTCCAGGAATTGAAGGTGCTAAAGTAGGAGGAAAACATACATAGAAGAAAGGAAACATCCACATAAGTAAGATGTGTTAGTCTGCTAGGGCTGCCATAACAAAAGACCATAGATTGGGTGGCTTCAACAACACAAGTTTATTGTATTGTCTCACAGTTCTGGAGGCTGGAAGACCAAGATCAAGGTGCTGGCAGGGCTGGTTTCTGCTGAGGCCTCTCTTCTTGGCTTGCAGACAGCCGCCTTCCCTCTGTGTCATCTTCTCTGTACACAAACGTCCCTGTGATCTCTTCCTCTTCTTTTAAGGACACCAGTCCTATTGGATTATGGCCCCATGCTTATGATCTTTTTGGGTTGTTTTTTATTTTTGTTTTGAGATGGGGTCTTGCTCTGTCACCCAGGATGGAGTGCAGTGGCAGGATCATGGCTCCCTATAGCCTTGACCTCCTGTCTCCAATTGTAGTCGTATTGGGGGATTAGGACGTCAATATAGGAGTTTTGAGGGGATGCAGTTCAGTCCATAATACACAGTAAGCCACTTCTAGACCCAGTCTGAAGTCCTGAGCATTCAGCTGATATCTGGACTGGATCACCTAAGAAACATTACAGAACAATGTAGGCCTCTGGTATTTAAAATAGTTTAATTATGTCACAGGGTAGTCCTGAATTCCTTCCTAGTTCAGCCAGTCTTGGCCAGCCGAGTTTCAGGGTAGTGATGAGCACTGATGAGGTGACTCCCCCTTCTCCAAACTTTTCTTCTGCCACTGTCCCAAGAAAACCATAAAGGGGAAGTTTAAATAATGGATGGAATTTTCCTGACTTGGGCTGAGCGCGGTGGCTCACGCCTGTAATCCCAGCACTTTGGGAGGCTGCGGTGGGCGGATCACCTGAGGTCAGGAGTTCAAGACCAGCCTGGTGAAAGTGTGGAAATGCTGCCTCTACTAAAACTGCAAAAAAAAAAAAAAAAAAAGATAGCCAGGCATGGTGGCACATGCCAGTAATCCCAGCTACCTGGGAGGCTGAGGCAGGAGAATTGCTTGAACCTGGGAGGCAGAGGTTACAGTGAGCTGAGATCTTGCCACTGCACCCCAGCCTGGGTAACAGAAAGAGACTGTCTCAAAAATAATAATTTCCCTGTCTTATGTTTTTCTACTACACAGCTTATTATTATCTCTGGGGAGGAGCTTTCCCAGGGTGAGGAGGGGCAAGGGTCTAGTTGCGAGGTAGAGGGGTGAAAGCAAAAGGGAAATGCTAAATGAAATGGCACAGCAAGGTCTGGGCAGCTGCGCCTTTGATAACAACCTCCTTGGAGAGAAGGACCAGATGGGCTAAATGAAAGCACTGTCCATCCTCCCCACCCCTTCCTTCCTGCTTCCTCCTCTTCCCATCTCCTCCAGCTTCTCTCTTCCTGAAAGGGACTACAGAATGATGATTCCGTTGCCAGTAGGACCTTGACATAAAACCCAACCCACAACATCACAGTTGATTTTCAGGGGATAAGCTTCTCAGAAACCAGAATTTGATTACTTAATATTGAGTTTCCAAACAAGAAAATATATTATTAGATTGTTTTGCCACACCTAGTGGAGATTCTCACAGTGTACCACCTGTGAGTCAAAAGGCTGGTGAATGAGTATGTTGCAAAAACTCTAGGTGGGAACATGACACGTGAGGAATGGAACTTGTGCTTCTGCTCTTTCCAGCATCTTCTTTGGCTGCATAAGAGTTAGTAGTCTTTCATCTCCTAAAGACTGAAGGGCCATTTAGAATCACACCTGTTTTGAGTTTATAGTCATGCTTCTGAAGCTTTCTATCTTACAGCCTTATCTGACCTCAATCAAGCTACCCCTGTTCATTTAAATACTTTAGGTCTTGGCTATTGGTTTAGCTTAACATTTGATTGCCATAAATAAGAACTACAGAAAGTGTGACTTAGGGAACAATCTCATAATACTAATGAAACCATTTTTTCCCCATAAAATAAATAAAATAAATATACTAGATATAAAAGTTTTTTTTTTTTTTTTTTTTTTTTTTTGGTTTAAGCTTATCTTTCCTATTGCTATCCAAATAATTTACAACTCGTCCTTTCATCCAGGCAATTTATCAATTCTATAATAAAATAACAACAGTGGGTACTGTGTATTAAACACTAAATTAGGGTCCTTCATTTCATTTGAATTTTGAAATAGAGTCCATCATATATTGTTATGCTGTAGTTATAGATAAAGAACCAGGGCTGACCTTTGGCAATCACAATCAAAAAAACAAAAGAAGTGAAAGCTCAGTCAAGTAACTCACCCAGCAAGATGCAATTTATATAGGGTAGAGTCCCCTGTTTCCTGATAATGCTTTTCCCCACACCTCAAAGTCTTGATCTGGTTCCCATTACCCCTCAGACTTTGGGTCTCCAGTAGAACGTTTGCACTTGCAGTTCTCCTTCCTAACTGGCTCAGGGAAACACATGACGGCATGGAGCCTGTTTCTGCACCTGTAGATGGGAATGGGCAAGTCTCTCCCACCTCACTTGTCTCACAGGGTTGTTGAAGTTAAATAAGGAAAGGTCATTACAGTTAAATAAGGAAAGGCAGGGAAGAATCTCCATAGCTCTCCAAATACAAATAATGAAATGCAAATAATTTTTTGTTTTTTTTGAGACAAAGTCTCATTCTTGTCACCCAGGCTGGAGTGCAATGGCGTGATCTCGGCTCACTGCAACCTCCGCCTCCCGGGTTCAAGCTATTCTCCTGCCTCAGCCTCCTGAGTAGCTGGGATTACAGGCACCTGCCACCATGCCTGGCTAATTTGTGTATTTTTAGTAGAGATGGGGTTTGGTTTCAATTTCTTGACCTCGTGATGTGCCTACCTTGGCCCCCCAAAGTGCTGGGATTCAGGCGTGAGCCACCGCACCTGGCCACAAATAATTTTATACCCTTGTAGTGATGACCTTTCTGTTATCTGTTAATGAATAAATACGAAGCATGTAAGTGTCAGAGACACCAGCTACTTGATCAATAGTGGCATTGTTTTAGAACTGTCTCTATTGGATTTTGCCACCCCACTAGAGAATTACCAAAGCACATTTCTGACATAACTATGATTGATTTTTTTTTAATTTTTGACTAAATATGTTACTTTGACTAAATTGGTTACTTCATTGCATAATGGTGACCTATTTACACTTTTCAGATAGGTACAAATAATGTGTGTCTTATAGCTGGCCATGAAAGGGTAGCAAGCCTGTTATTTTTAAGAAAAAAGCTCGAGTAGTTACTGTATTTGTATCATTTTGGAAATCTCTCATTTTTCTAATCAGCAAAATGAGGATAATGTAAATAACAATAACCCTGACCTCGCAGGGTTCTCGGGATTAAATGAGATATGGTGCATACAACGTGCTTAGCATGGTGCCTGGAGTATGGTCAGAACTTAACAAACACAAGTTATAAATGAGGTCCCGAAATACAAGAAATTCACTTCCTTGAGCCTGGCTACATCTATAGCTACGTTTGCTACATGTTAAATGCCTCCCTCAGAAGTGTCACTGTTGGAGTTGCCAGGGCACCAGTTTATTACTTTGCAAATAGATAACTAAAAGAATCAAGACAAAAGAAAAAGGTACTATCAAAGAAGACATTCTTTCTTACACTGGATCTCACGAGATGTGGATATTTGGCCCGGAACTGCTCACATGGGTTAGCAAGCCTGAGAATGACGCCAATACCCCATGGACCGTGGAGAGAAATGGCTGGGGCTGCAGGACTCAGCCAAGCCTGGAGCGCCTGTCTTCCAGGCACAGGAGCAGGACGTTGTCTGAAAATATGAAGAATGAAATGGAAGTAATGTAATACCTGGGATCGGGGGGCGCTTTATGTATCTTTTGGTAATAAATAAAAACAAAGCAGGTAAGTGATTGAGAAACCAAGTAGCTGATCAACAGTCATGGGTCAGGAGGAACCTGGTAACCACAGGTGAGAGTAACCAAGGAGATGATGTCCTTCGAACAAATAAAGATAAAACAGTTATCTGGGGAAAAGACTTCTCAAATGCATCCTGGTCTTTTAACTTACAACTGTTAGTCCTTTGTGATACCTGGTTTCTTAAACTTACGCTCAAAGCACTGCGAGAAAGTTGGAGAACTTATTTTCTTTTGTCTCTATCTGGCCAGTCAGGGCCTCCTGCTTCACACTGATTTTTCTTTCCCTCTAAAAGAACTCCCTTAATCTCTCATTTTTCAAGAACCAGGCTCCTTGACTTTACAAAAATAATGTCGCAGTGACACAACTCTTCTTCGCTGTGTCTCTCCAGTGCCTTTCCTTGTTTAGAAATTACCCTAATTACTGATTTTTTTTTTTAAGTACAGACAGGGTCTTGCTATGTTGCCCAGGCTGGTCTCAAACTCCTGACCTCAAGCAATCCTCCTACCTTGGCTTCCCAAAGTGTGGGGATTACAAGTGTGGGCCACCGTGCCTGGCCTAATTACTGATTTTAAATATTAATCTTTCTAAAAGTCAAACTCCAGAACTGTGCGTGTAGAACTATCCAATTTCTGTATATAACTATAGAAATATACATTAGATAAGCACATTGCTTATATAGGAATCAAAAATTACCTGTGAGTTTACATAAAAATTATTTGCAGAGGTTACCTCTGGAAGCAGTATTAGAAGTGGAGGACTTTTTTCTTCTATGTTGAAAATATTTTAAATAAATTTTTGAAAATGAATAGAAATTTAATCAGGAACAGACTTTCTATCCAAAAAAAAAAAAATTTATAGTCTTCTTTACAAAAGAAGAGAAATAATTGTACTTGTTCAGTCATTCAAGGCCACTGAAATAATTGGCATAGCTTGAGCTGTGTGGTACTGTCACAATATGCAAACACAGTGTGGTAATTTTTATAGTAATTGAACCTGACTTACGTCTTAGAAAGTCATAAGTTAGGAATTCATTCTGTCCATTCTTTTGATGTAAAAACTAAAGAAAGCAAAACATTTTTTGGCTGGACACGTTGTCTCACGCCTGTAATCCCAGCACTTTGGGAGGCCAAGGAGGTTGGATCACCTGAGATCAGGAGTTCGAGACCAGCCTGTCCAACATGGTGAAACCCCGTCTCTACTAAAAATTCAAAAATTACCCAGCCACGGTGGTGGGTGCCTATAATCCCAGCTATTCGGGAGGCTGAAGCAGGAGAATCACTTGAGGCCGGGAGGCAGGGTTGCAGTGGGCAAATATTGTGTCACTGCACTTCAGCCTGGGCGACAGAGTGAGACTCCGTCTCAAAAAAAAATAAAAACAACAACAACAAAGAAAACATTTTTTTTTAAAAACTGAAAAGTAAAGAATGACTTTGACCTCAATGTCCCAAGGGTCTGCTTTATGTAGTCTGCCCCTCCACAAGCAGGGACTGGGTCCTGGTCACCTGGGTATCCTTGTAGTAAGCTCTTAGCAGGGACTGGGTCCTGGTCACCTGGGTGTCCTTGTAGTATGCTGTTAGCAAAGGTTGCTAAGTTGAATGAACTTCACCATTTCAGTCCTTTCGTACAGTAACAGGCACTCAAGAGAGTCCACGCCGTAGGGTTGATCAGCCACAACGAGAGAGAAATATACTCTAAGAGCACACACCATCAACCCCAGAGTATCCCTGCCGACCAGGAATGCAGTCACAGTGGTGCAGGTTCCCAGCTACCCCAAAGAAATCCCAGGAGATTCCATCTCTACTAAGTCAAGCAAATAGAAATTCCAACTGTAGCAGCACCATCTATTTTCATTATATAGTGTGTGTGTGTGTGTGTGTGTGTCTCTCTCTCCTTTTCCCTCAGTCACTTGACATTGATACTGGGCCATTTATCCTCATGCATCATCTTAGAGTTACGTTTGTATAATTATCAACATGGCCATTTGATATAAACGATTCTGTCCCTCACATCCAAAGAAAAGGGAAGAAACAGAAAGAAAAGGCCTAATTTCTGAGCAATTATTTGTTGTTTGTTTCCTATTTTCTAATTGTCCTCCATCTTTACTCATCTTTTTTTTTAATATTAATTATTTTTTTGAGACGGGGTCTGGCTCCACTGCTCAGGCTGGAGTACAGTGGCGCACATGGTTTACTGTAGTCTTGACCCCTTGGGCTCAAGTGATCCTCCCACCTCAGCCCCGTAAGTAATTGGGACCACAGTTGTGCACCTCCACACCTGACTAATTTTCTTTTTTTTTTTTTTTTTTTGTAGAGATAAGGCTTTGCCATATTGCCCAGGCTGGCCTTGAACTCCTGGGCTCAATCCATCCTTCCACCTGAGCCTCTCAAAGTGTCAGGATTACAGGCGTGAACCACCATGCCTGACCAGAAATTCTTGTTGAGGATCTAATATTGCCAGGCACTGTATTAACAATTCAGAAAATACTCCTACTTAATAAATAAACACTTGAATTGTTTTCATTACTTCATTGAAAAGAAAATTTTTTTATTTAAATTATATCGTCAGCCAGGCACAATTGCTCACCCCTATAATCCCAACACTTTGGGAGGCCAAGGCAGACAAATCATTTGAGTCGGGAGTTCAAGACTAGCCTGGCCAACATGGTGAAACCTTGCCTCTACCAAAAATACAAAAATTAGCCAGGCATGGTGGCAGGTGCCTGTAATCCCAGCTGTTTGGGAGGCTGAGACAGGAGAATCGCTTGAACCCACGAGGCGGAGGCTGCAGTGAGCTGAGATCATGCTGCTGCAGCCCAGCCTGGGCAACAGAGCCAGAGACCATCTCAAAAAAATAATAATAAATAAATAAAATTGTGACGTAGTTAACCAGTATGATCTTTTCAGTTATTTTTAAATTTTTGAAACAACATGCCGTATATCAGCCATCCATCAGAGGAGGAAAGAAATGTGTAGAAAAGGGCCTGGC
Organism: Rhinopithecus bieti; assembly: GCF_001698545.2. Taxonomy (NCBI): domain Eukaryota; kingdom Metazoa; phylum Chordata; class Mammalia; order Primates; family Cercopithecidae; genus Rhinopithecus; species Rhinopithecus bieti. The sequence goes on from NW_016808851.1 coordinate 1,218,136, forward strand.
ACGGTGGCTCACGTCTGTAATCCCAGCACTTTGGGAGGCCGAGGCGGATGGATCAGGAGGTCAGGAGTTCAAGACCAGCCTAGCCAACATGGTGAAACCCCATCTCTACTAAAAATACAAAAATTAGCTGGATATGGTGGCGCGTGCCTCTAATCCCAGCTACTCGGGAGGCTGAGGCAGGAGAATTGCTTGAACCCAGGAGGTGGAGCTTGCAATGAGCCAAGACCGCACCACTGCACTCCAGCCTGGCGACAGAGCGAGACTCCGTCTCAAAAAAAAAAAAAAAAAAAAAAAAAAAAAAAAAAAAAGGTGTAGAAGGACTGTCTTCTGCTTCAGATCATGAACTGTAGGAACAAAATAGATATGTGTAAAAATGTTGCTCTTTTTCTGAACCAAAATAAAATTAGATTTTTGTTGTTGTTGTTGGGAAAGGTAGTAGATTTCAGGAGAAATCAGAAAATAAATTATTTCAGAAACACAACAAAACTAAGTACAATGTTAAGAAAATTATGTTTAGAAATTGTGATTCTATCACTTTATGAAACAGAGTCTTTAATAATTTTCAACTTATACCAAGGATATTCTTTTATTTCTTAATGACTAGTTTTAAATATGTAGCTATTCTCTCTGTACTGATTTTTAATTAGTGCTCATAAAGGCTATTGATAGAACTCATTTTTTCTCCAAAATGGAGTTAACCGAAAATCGGTAAAGATTCAGAAGATTCATTTTAGTAAAAATTCTAGTCATGAAGGGCAAAAGCCCATGAATTTCAGCCTTTGTAGAAGAATCCATTAATGCAGCATTACAAGTAAGTACATTTTAGTGCCTCCTTAGTTATTTTAAGCAGGAGGCCTCCTTAAAGGGCACACAGATAAAGTCAACATAGATCTCCACTGACCCCAGGCGTGTGGCCAGAGGTCAACTCCCAACAGCTGTCTGGACTCCCTTTTCCCTGCAGTGCTGTATTGACTCTTGTCTCGGGGGTGACAATCCTTTGATAACAGTTTTTTTATTGGGAGAAAATTTGTGGGAATGCATAAGGTCTTGCTAACATAATTCCATATTATGCTTACTCAACAGGAGAAGTTTTAGTTTAAACGTAGACTTATTGGAGATGGCTGTGTATCCACAGGTCAGGGAGTCTCGCATCTGCAGATTCTTTGTGGTTTCTCGTCTGTTGTTGCTTATCCCAAATAAGTAGCTGCGCTTCTTGGAAGAGATGATTGCGTCACTGGAAGGGGTCATGGGAGTCTTCTGATTGAACTCATTTTCCTCCCATCTGAAAGAAAGAAAAGTTGAAAACAAGAGGAAAAACATTTCACACTTCCTGGCATGTAATATCCCGGCCAGTTTTTGTTTGTTTCTTTTTTGAGACAGATTCTCGCTCTGTTGCCCAGGCTGGAGTGCATTGGTGCACTCTTGGCTCACTGCAACCTCTGCCTCCCAAGTGAGTTCAAATGATTCTCCTTCCTCGGCCTCTCATGTAGCTAAAACGACAGGTGCTCATTACCATGCCCAGCTAAAATTTTTTTGGTATTTTTAGAAGAGACAGAGTTTCGCCATGTTGGCCAGGCTGACTTCAAGTGATCTGCCCGCCTTGGCCACCCAAAATGCTGGGATTACAGGCGTGAGCCACTGCTCCCAGCCTGGCCAGGTTTAGATCCTGGTTTTGTGACAGAATCAGAATGACTAGAAGATTCACGTTCTGATCCATTGCAGCTAACGAATACAGCTCCAGTTACCGCGCGAATCCTGCACCGCCTTTGATCAGCATATAGTTAAAGGCGGAGAATTGGGTTTTGTTGTTTGTAAAGATAGTGAGTGTAAACAAGCATGCAGTAAATTATGTTATCTGCAGTAGAATCTTCCATTGGTAGCTTTGGTCAGATGGACCCAGATACACTGCCTTCAGGGCTCTTCTTGTTTTGTCACCATGAGTAGAGATTTCCATTTACACTGCCTCATCCGTACTGAAATCGTGTTGCAGTCTCAGAAGCTGCAGCAGCCATAGAGTCCAGTGACATCCTTACCAGTAAGATGTCTTTGACCTAGAGAGTGCATTTCAGGGGTGGGACAGCATCCCTGTGGCTAAATATGATTATTCATTTCTTTCTCTTAAACTGTAAAACGCTTGTTCTTTTTCAAATCCATAGCTACACACAGATTATAGAGGCATCTTAAAAAGCCTTCTATAGCTGGGTGCAGTGGCTCACGCCTGTAATCCCAGCCCTTTGGGAGGCTGAGGCCGGTGGATCACTTGAGGTCAGGAGTTTGAGACCAGCCTGGCCAACATGGTGAAACCCCGCCTCTACCAAAAACACAGAAAATTAACCGGGCGTGGTGGTGGGTGCCTATAATCTCAGCTACTCTGGAGGCTGAGGCAGGAGAATCGCTTGAACCCGAGAGGTGGAGATTGCAGTGAGCCGAGATCGTGCCACTGCACTCCAAACTGGGTGAGAGTGAGACTCTGTCTCAAAAAAAAAATAAAAAATAAAAAAACCTTCTATAAATGCCATAGGATGCCCGCAAATGCCATCTCAAAAATGCAGTTAGGCAGGGAAATTACCTGGTATGAGTTGTAACCTAGGCAGCTGGAAAAAAATATGTGTCCACCAGTTACCCTTGTGTTCAATGTTTCAATCTGTAGAACAGTAAGTGTGGTTTTTTTTCTGGGGTCTCCCTCATTATATGCACTCACTGGAGTAACCAGAGAAAAATGTTACCCTCCTGCTGGGAACTTTAACGTCAGAGGCTATGATACCCATCTTCATACCTAAAGTTTTAACATATAGCAAGTCCCCACCTACAAGCAGGTCTTGTGTCAAAAGTGTAGTTGTAGTTCATTGTTTGGAACCCAGAATGGATTTTCCCATAGGCGTGTTATGAATGGCAGCTGTATTCCAGGCAGCTGCGGAAGCCTTTTTAGCCCATTTATATACCTGAAGTGCAGTCCTGTGCAATTAGCAAGACGAGAACCAGCCATCATCCATCACAATGTTGTATGTGGTCTCCCAGCCTCCCCCCCTCCCACTCTTAGTCGGCCCAGCCAGGCAGGGAAGGGGGTGTTAATGAGGCCTGCAGGTGCACAGATTTGCTCTCCACCTGCTGCATCTGCAGGGGTTAAGCAGGCTTTCCTCTCCTCTTCCCCCTCACCATCCCTCCTCTCCCTCTCCTCACCCCCAGTTCCCCTTTCCCTGTGCTGAAGGCGCTGGGCAGTGAAGTGAGGAAGGGCGGCTGGAGCTGTTGGGGGCTGAGGCCACATTGTGCAGTTCACATCAGAACCCCCTGGGGACTTGCCCCAGTTGCAGATTCAAATGCAGCAGGTCTGGGGTGGGCTCTGAAATTCCAAACATCTAACAGGCTCCCAGGTAACGCCCATGCACAGGCCCACAGGACTCATCTGAGTAACAGGAGTCTCTAAACAACATGCGGGGAGGAGAGGCTGGTGAAGAGGGAAACCGCCAGTCATGACTGAAAGGCAGTGGAGGGTGAGAGCTGAGTTCTACTCTCTAGGTCTTAGGGAAGTCCCTTTTACGCTGAGAACTTTTTGCCATGTGGGAAGAAGCAGGCAGACCCTGGATGCCATCAGGTGCTGGCACATCGCAGCCTCGTCTCATCCAAGGCGTTCTTGGCCAGGGTATGTGGAGGTTCTACATGACATGGCATTAACCCTCGGGAGAGCAGGCACAGTAGAACCCGAGTGTCTCCTCCAAGCAACTGGGTGCAGCATTGCTCCATGGGCATCGTTTGTATGAAACACTCATTATTAAAGCACAGTAGGAAATGCTGAAGTGGCAAAGGAACGGGTCATCTGGGAGCCCCAGAATCTAGACCCTGGAGCAGTGTTTCAGGGCCTAAGGATCCATCGGGGGGGTCAGCGTCAGAGGCCCCAGCACACACAGGGCTTCTGATGCAGGAGGAGAGTGTGCGGTTTGAAGATCTTTCATCCCAATACAGCAAAGCGGTGAAGAACCAGTTTTCATCCTGTCTCCACCACTAACTAGCCGTGTGTCCTTGAGCTCATACCCTCATGCCTAAATGTCCTCTGTCCTCATCTGTAAAGTAAGGCTAACATGAGTACCTACCTCATTAGGGTGCTGGGAAGCTCAATGAGATCTTTTCTGTAAAACCCTTAGACTGTCTGTCAAGTGGCACAAAAGCAGTAGTAGGGGTGGCTGTGGCAGCATGGTAGGGGTGAAATGAGTAATTTGAGATTATAGGCCTACTAAAGTCAAATTTCTGGTGTTGCAACTTATTACTAGTGTGACCTGGGACAAATGACTTAGCCTCTCCAAACCTCAGTTTCTTTGCTTGTGAAATGGAAATAATAAAAGTTCCTACCTCCTACATTATTGAGAGGATAAAATGAGGGAAGCACGTAGCACAGTGCCCATCAACAAAGCAAGCTCTCAGTGCATACCAGTTACTGTTACTGAGGGAGACCTGGGTGACGACTGGCATCTGAACAGGAGTTTTCCAGCTGTGCTCCAGGAGCTGTAGGTTTTACAAAAATGTGTCTTGGGGGTGAGAAGGAGACCATTATTCACCCTGCCCACACCCGCGGCCCCCTTCAACCTGATGGGCTTATCTTTGTTGGGGTTCAGCATGAAGATTTTATTGAGAAGAAAAAGTTTGGAAGATCACTGTTTTGTAGTTCCTGTGTGTTGTGGGGTCACAGGGAAGATAAATGGTCTCAGTTTTCAGGAAGTTGACATTTGCCTTTTCTATTTCATTTCCTTAAACAAAATTGAAATAGCAGATGAAAATTTAAAGAGATATATGCATATAAAACCTAAAGTTCTATGAGGCTGTATTGAATGATAGAGTTCATTTGCGTCATCAGACGTTGTGGCCACTTTATAGCATTTGCTAATCTCTAACACTTGGTTTTCTCCCCTAGATGAGCACCATGCCAGGACTGCCCACCCGGCCCTGCTTTTATGACATAGATCTTGATACCAAAACAGAACAAGTTAAAGGCTTGTTCTAAGTGGACAAGGCTCTCACAGGACCTGATGCAGGTAGGCTGATGTGCTTCAACTTTTTCTCTCTGTTTTTTTCCAGTTCGAATCCTTTTTTTGTCATAGTTGTTTTTCTGATACCACAGAAGTGATCTGATAAATCCTTTCCTTCCTTGGTTACTCAAATTCCTACCAAATGACTTACCATGACTGGAGTTCACTCCTGGGTGTGGATGTGAGTTAGATGCTCAGATGCTCAGTACACAGCCCTTAGTGTACCTGCGCGCGAGTCCAGTGATAGCCAAATTATGTCATCCCTGGCTATAGATATGTTTAGAGCATCTCTGACCATAACAGAACTCTGTAAACTCATTATTCTTTTCCAGGATTAAACCAGCATCTGTTGTAATTTTAAAAGAGTAACTTCCTACCTTCCTGCCACATATCTCTTGGTACAGAGTTAGAATCCTATGAAAGAGGAATCTTGGTGTATCCATTTCCTGGGGCTGCCATGAAAAAGTATCACAAACTGGGTGGCTTAAAACAGGCTTAAAACAGGAAAGTTTGAAACAGTTCTGGAGGCTAGAAGTCCAAAGTCAAGGTGTCAGCCAGGCCATACGCCCCCCGAGACTCTGGAGGAATCCTTCCTGGCCTCTTCCTAACATCCGGTGGTGGCTGTCACAACCTGGCATTCCCACCTTGCAGCTGCGTCACTCCCGTCTCAGCCTCTGTGGTCCCACCACCTTCTCCCTGTGTCTGTCTCACATGCTGTTCACCTCTTGTAAGGACCCCAGTCCTATTGGATTAGGTAGGGCCCACCCTAAGAACCTCCTTTTAACTTGATTACTCTGCAGAGACCCTCCTTCCAAATCAGATCACTCTCACAGGTGCTCAGGGTTAGGACTTAAGCATATCTTTTAGGGGACACAGTTCAACCCAGAACACTCAACCGTGGCACAACAGGTGTGTTCGGCTCTCGTGTCCCTGGACAGACACACAGCAATAGGACAGACCATTTCACTAGAGGGCCCCATGGGTCCCAGGAAGGACAGGGCAGCAGAAAGTAGGCCACTTGATGACTTCGGGTCTGCACAGTCTCAGGTTGGGCTTTGACTTTGAGCTGTCTTAGGCAGCCCAGACCTGGGAACTCTCCATCTTATTCATGTCCACCCCACAGCACTGCAGCCATACGTGCTGGCTTCTGTCCTGACTCCCCACTGGGAAGAAAAATGACCACATTCCTAAACCTCCTCCCTGGGGGACAACTTCTAATCAGAAGTTTGAAAGGCTGAGGGCTGCTTCTCCTACCCCAGGGATCAAACATGTCCTCACCATATTCTAAAGACACATTCCTTCCCCGCAAGCACCCCGCCTCCTTCTCCCCACTGACTCCTGTTCCTGAGCCCAGAACCTCTCCTTCTTGCCAGCATATTCTCAGCCTTTGCAGATGAGCTTCCATGACCTAAAGACCCTCTTCTTCAACCACCTCTGAGTTACAGCTGCAAGCCAGGCATCCAGGATTCTCATTTCATTTATTTCACTACCAGTAGTCCACTTGAGGACTTCTTGTTGTTGCTTTTTGAGACAGAGTCTTGCTGTGTCACCCAGGCTGGAGTTCAGTGGTGTGATCCCAGCTCACTGCAACCTCCGCCTCCCAGGTTCAAGCGATTCTCTTGCCTCACCCTCCCCAGTAACTGGGATTACAGGTGTGTGCCACCACACCCTGCTAATTTTTGTATTCTATTTATTTTTTATTTTATTTTATTTTTTGAGACAGTTTCACTCTGTCACCAAGGCTGAAGTACAGCGGCACCATGTCAGCTCACTGCAACCTCTGTCTCCTGGGTTCAAGCAATTCTGCCTCAGCCTCCCGAGCAGTTGGGATTACAGGCACCCACCAGCACGCCCAGCTAGTTTTTATATTTTTAGTAGAGAAGGGGTTTCACCATGTTGGCCAGGCTGGTCTCAAACTCCTGACCTCAGGTGATCCACCCACCTCAGCCTCCCAAAGTGCTGGGATTACAGGTGGGAGCCACCGTGCCCAGCCTAATAGAGATGGGGTTTCACCATGTTGGCCAGGCTGGTCTCAAACTCCTGACCTCAAGTCAGCCACCTCGTCTGGCCAAGTTTTTTTGTTAAGCCTTTGTTGCTAAAACACTAAAGACCTAGGCTATGGTGAGAAAGATAAGGGACCCATAAATGAAATTACATTAAAACAAGGTGTGAAATTGTTTGTTTTGGGCTGTGGATGTTGTTTGGGTGGTGTTTGTATGTGTTTTTGCTGAGGAGCGGGAGCTGTATTAAGTTTGAGCCATAACTGCATCCTTTGTCTTTGTTATTTCAGAAAAAAGAAAACTCTAGAAAATGAAGTAAGGGAGACTAGTTTAACAAAGAAACCCATAAATTCAAGCATTGATAAAATGTTGTTTGTCTTTTGGTGTGAGTTTGTGTGTAGTGAATGTCTTGCATTCCCCAGTAAGGCCGTGGGGAAATACTGCTATTTCCCCAATTGCTAGTTGGCCTAGCAATACCAACTCTCTCTTTTTATGTCAGGAACCCATTATGTTACATTTCTGCTGTTTGTCATTTTTCTCCAGAATAAGTGTGTTCAATTCTCCTATCTGTCTTAGACAGTATTTTTCCAGCTTTTGGTGAGTTTTCATATGCTCTCCAAGTAGGTCACGTTAAGTCCAGTTTTACCTTAATCATTGTAGTTGGGACTCAGGTAATGCGAAGGGACACATCCTTAGCTTTACTAATGCATACCCTTAAATCCTTTATTACCTGCTCCCTAACAAGAATTCCTCCAGATCTTATAGACAGGGCCTGCAGGGCAGGACGGGGGCCTGTGGTAATTACCTCCGATGCAGTGGGCATTGTGCTAAGCACTTTTCAGGGGTGGTCACAGCACCTCTGGAGCCAAGTGTTGTCCCATAAGGCCACAAGGCTTCAAGAGGACCGAGCCTACCCCTTAGTCACTGAGGGGGTGGCCCTGGTCTGCAAGGCTACAGAGCTGCCTTGCCACCCTGTGGCACTGCCTCTCATTTTGTAGCTGGCACACGTCATTTTGCCAGCCTTATCACATGTCATGCTGGCATCAACCCAGGGAGGTGGGTAGTGTTTTTGTTTAAGAGCTGCAAGAACTCTGCCCAGAGCAGTCGACAACCTGCTCAAGTTGTGCAGCTAGTAACTACAAAAGCGAAGACTCTACTCTGATCTGTTGACTCTCGATATTACCCCAACCTTTATGCCCCAAACCAAAGGATGCCCTTTTCATTTCAGTCATGGGCAAAATGAACTTTGGCGCATTCCAAAAGATGATGTCAGCTATTTGAACAGACAGGTATTTGAGGATAATGGGGTAATTTTTTTTTCAATAAGTAAAGATAATTGTTTGGGTATTAAAAGCTATGATTTTGTCATAACTCTTTTTAGTCCAAGTATAATAGAGCCAACTCTTTCCTAATTCTCTAATGGAATGGCATTTCCACCCCCTACCCACCCCCCAATCCAAAGCCTCCTTCTTCTTTGTGAATTGCTAAATACTATTCTAGGCTAAGTGGGCAGTGGTTCCAAACCCATCGTTTGACCCTGCTGGAACAATTAAAAACAGATCCAGTGTCCTAAGATAAAACCACCATACAAAGCAAATGTTCCCTCTCGGTGGCTCCTCAGTAATGACCCAGCAAGCATTGTCTGTTTCCTGTGCCTCTCACTGTAGCCATCAGGACCACTTCTACTAATAATCAGAGGTCTGTGGCTGTTCAAAATGCATAAGATAAAAATGTTAAAGCTTGGACAAACGTGGGCATCCGGAAGGAAATGTCTGGCTTGCTGACTTTGCTCCCTCAGGGATCACACCGTAGATGACATGCATACCCAGGTACTGAGCAGCACACTCATTATTCCCCCAGGAAAGTGTTGAAGGCGCCTCCCACTCGGGAAGAAGATTGCGCTTGGTTGATGACAACTTTCTGTCCTTCCCTTCCTCACCTTTCTAGCCTGTTTGACCTCCTAGGAAACTGTGTGAAACCAAAGGTGAACGTTATATGCCAAAAAAGCACCAGAATTTGAGCTCTCCTTGCTCCCTCTTCCCAAGACTTCTCTGTAGTCCCTTCACTATTGTTAGAATAAGGGCATGACTCATTCTTTTGGATATAACTAAATAGAACTAATTAAAATAAGTTGTTTGTCCCAGTGAAATCGATCCGGCTGTTGAGTCTTTTGTTTAAAGATTATTGGAACAAAGGATTTGATATTTTACCCCCCATTCTGTTTTCTCATTCCGAAACTTTATCATATTTCTGAACTTTGGCAAGATTCATTCAAATGAACACACAATAAAGTCTGGCAAAGTTCCTAAAGAATTCCGGGACTCCCTTCTTCATTCCGCTCTGAAAAGTTGTGTTGAGTACGGAATCAGGTTTACTCCAGTCCTGCTATAAATGTTTGTTATTTACAAAAGAATTGCTTTTTCTTGAATTACACATGCAGAAATAAGTTCAGGAAAGAAACTCATTTCTTTCCTAAACTGGCTTTAGGGCATCAACAGACAAATGGTTAAAGAAAATGTGGTATGTATGGACAGTGGAATACTATTTAGCCATTAAAAAGAATGAAATAATGTCATTTACAGAAGCATGGACGGAAGTGGAGGTTATTATGAGAAATAAGCTGGGCACAGAAAGACAAATGCTGCATGTTCTCACTCTCATGTGGAAGCTAAAAAGCTTAGCCTCATAGACAGAATAAATGGTAGATACCAGAGGCTGGGAAGGATGGGTGGCTGGGAGGAGGGTAGGAAGAGAGGTTGGTTTTGAGTACAAACATACAGTTAGAAGAAATAAGCTCTGGCCGGGCGCGGTGGCTCAAGCCTGTAATCCCAGCACTTTGGGAGGCCGAGACGGGCGGATCACGAGGTCAGGAGATCGAGACCATCCTGGCTAACACAGTGAAACCCCGTCTCTACTAAAAAATACAAAAGAAAAAACTAGCCGGGCGAGGTAGCGGGCGCCTGTAGTCCCAGCTACTCCGGGAGGCTGAGGCAGGAGAATGGCGTGAACCCAGGAGGCGGAGCTTGCAGTGAGCTGAGATCGGGCCACTGCACTCCAGCCTGGGGGACAGAGCGAGACTCCATCTCAAAAAAAAAAGAAAAAAAGAAAAAAAAAAAGAAGAAGAAGAAGTAAGCTCTAAAGTTTGATCGCAATCTAGGATGACTATACTCAGCAACAATATTTTGTATACTTCAAAGTAACAGAAAGAGAGTACTTGAAATGATACCAACATACAGTAATGATAAATACTCAAGATAATGGACACCCCAGTTACCCTGACTTGATCACTACACATTCTAGGCATGTAATAAACACTCCCATATACCCCATAAGAATATAAAATATTAGGCCGGGTGTGGTGGCTCATGCCCGTAATCCCAGCAATTTGGGAGGCCAAGGTGGGTGGATCACTTGAGCCCAGGAGTTTGAGACCAGCCTGGGAAACATGGCAAAACCCTGTCTCTACTAAAGATAGAAAAATTAGCCAGGCGTGGTGGTGCACACCTGTAATCTCAGCTACTCAGGAGACTGAGGCAGGAGAATCGCTTGAACCCAGGAGGTGGAGGCTGCAGTGAGCTGAGATCATGCCACTGCACTCTAGCCTGGGTGACAGAGCAAGACTCGGTCTCAAAAATGTATATAATGTATCAATACAAGGGAAAAATGGGCAGAAATTTTCAATGATATTTAATAACCATAAATTAATCTTGAGTTGGGTTTCTGCCTGCCAGCCCTTCTGTGAACATGATTTGTTCAGTCGCAAGTCACAAACCACAGGGTTACAAAGTGCCCTGGGAGGGCGCCTGAGCTCTGTGGTTTTAGTCTTGAAACTTTATCTTTTCACAGAGCAATTCAAACATTGCTCATCACCATTGTGTTCTGAGAAAAGAGGTGCCAACGTATCACCCTGAGCCATGCAAGGAGTGCTGTGTGCCCTCTTCCTTTCCGCTTCCAGGCGGGGGCCAAGTAGGATGGAAGCTCCAGCTTTATACTTAAATAATCCTCATCAACATCTAAAAGATAGTGATAATTAAATCTCTCCTGTGTTGCTAAATTAAATCTCCCCTATCTAACTAAAATGGAATGTTTTAAAGCTTAGGTAACAATTGTGAAATTCTTAATTCCCCTTAAAAACATTTTTTTCTGAGCACATTTTGATTTCTTATTCCCATGCCAAAATAGAATGTTTCGTATATGGTATCTTCCAAAATATTTTCCCACTGAGTTAACTTCTGAAATTGCTTCTTCCAATGATAAGCAATAAACAACAGATTCGTTTTTACATTCTCACCTTAGCTATTGCATCTCTGATTGTTTTCATCAGTAATGAGACTTTCTATACTTTGGCCAGTCCTTCTGTTTTTCTTAAAATGTGGGACCACGGGCCAGGCATGGTAATCCTGTAATCACATCTGTAATCTCAGCACTTTGGGAGGCCGAGGCAGGCGGATCACCTGAGGTCAGGAGTTCAAGACCAGCCTGGCCAACATGGCGAAACCCCATCTCTACTAAAAATACAAAAATTAGTCAGGCATGGTGGCAGGTACCTGTAATCCCAGCTACTTGGAAAGCTGAACCCCGAGAAATTGCTCGAACCCAGGAGGCGAAGGTTGCAATGAGCTGATATCACATCGCTGCATTCCAGCGAGGGCGACAGACTGAGACTCCATCTCCAAAAAAATAAAGTCAGACCATAAACTCTAAGCCCCTTTAGATACAAAATCACAGGATACAAATGTAATGTGCTAATCAGCTGGTCTTCCACCACCCATCTCTGGAGCATGGAAGGCCTTGTCCAGCCTTGCCTTGCCAAGCAAAGGGTCATCTCTACCCTAGCACGCCTGCTGTCCCAAGAGTCATTGACCCTCAGGTCAAGGGATACCAGAGTCACTACAGTGAGGCTGGCCATGTCTCTGAAATATTTTCTTTTTGTTCATCTTTGTTGTGCTTATAATACTCCTGTTTTCTGTTTATTCCCTTCACTTGAATCAGATGTTAGGGGAGTATTTGAAGCTCCTCGTTCCCTCTCTTCATCAATATCTTCTGTCTAGAAACTAATCAAGCACCCTATCTGGCTCCAAACTGCTCAGTTATCTCTGGGAAGCCAACTCACAAGATTTCAGCAGAGTTGCACTTTCTTGGCCTAAAAGATAAGTCCTTCCATGTATAAATTCAGATTAAAGGCAACATATTGCATTTACATTTTAGAGGGGTGAACACATTTTTTTCTGGGACTTAAGTGTTGTTTTGTTTCTTTGTTTTTGTTTTTGCTTTTGTTTTTAATGTCGTTTGATTTATTTCTCTTTCTAAGAGATTACAGGATTCAAGAACAGCAGCGAATCTTAATAGCCTTTGAGAGAAAGCAGCAAAACTTTAGTACTAATTTCCAGGACCATGAACTTCCATGCTGTCCTAAATGGCATTTTTCAGACATTGCTTTCTGTGCCTATTCTATAAAACCCAAAATCCAAGGTAACAGGATTCCTTATCTAAAATCCTAAACAAGGCTGGGCATGGTGGTTCACACCTGTAATCCCAGCACTTTGGGAGGCTGAGGCAGGTGAATCACTTGAGCCCAGGAGTTCAAGACCAGCCTGGCCAACGTGGTGAAACCTCGTCTTTACTAAAAATACAAAAATTAGCTGGGCATAGTGGTGCACACTTGTAATCCCAGCTACTCGGGAGGCTGTGGCAGGAGGATTGCTTGAACCCAGGAGACGGAGCTTGCAGTGAGCCAAGATCTCGCCACTATACTCCAGCCTGGGTGACAAAGTGAGACTCTGTCTCAAAAAATTTAAAAAAAAAAAAAAATCCTAAATATTCTCATTCCACAGGATCCTACAAACTGTAGATCCCAAACTTGGAAGTTCTGGGAATTCTGCCAGTATCCCCAAGTAAATCTCTTGGGAAGTTTAGAATGCTGCATGGCGTAGCTGTGCCTGCCCTTCCAGAGTGGTGCAGACTGATTCTCCACGTCTGCTAAGTAAAATATTCCAACAAAGATCAGCCTTATCTAGTGAACAGAACCATCACTCTGCTCTTGAATTTTCTTTTGGCCTCAAACTTTAGAGCTATAACATGTTAACGGTTTAACACCAGAGGAGAAAGCTATTCTTAAACTACTCAAACATGGTTTTTTTTCTATTTTTCAGACTCCTGAAACAGACTACTCTTTGCCTTTTGCTGCAGTTGGAGAAGAAACTGAATTTGAAAATGTCTGTTATGCAATGCTGGAGACATAGTGAAATAGGCTAAAGATTTCTTCTTCGTTCATGCTGAATTCTGTTCACAGCGGAGTGTGGTGTTCGGCAAAAGGACCTCCACCAAGACTGAAAGAAACTAATTTATTTCTGTTTCTGTGGAGTTTACATTATTTCTACTGCTTACACTTTAGAATGTTTATTTTATGGGGACTAAGGGATTAAAAGAGTGTGAACTAAAAGGTAACATTTTCCACTCTCAAGTTTTCTACTTTGTCTTTGAACTGAAAATAAACATGGATCTAGAAAACCAACCAGCAAGTTTTCAGTGCCAGATAAAACTCTCTGCCCGCTAGAGGTAACTCCTCATGGAAGGCAGCTGGGAGTGTTACCTGACACCGATTTCCTAGAAAACTGTGAAGGCAACCAAGCTTTTTAAACGTGACAAGAAAAGCAATAACACACATCGAGAAATACCTGATCAATCGGGAAATCTGACTGTCAGGGATCTCTTGTAATATCTCTTGGAATGAAGTGCACTGTGTATCCAATGCTATTTTCCAGCACCAGTGAAGTTGCTATTTCTTACCTAAAACAAATGGGTTTATGCTAGTTTCTTCCACCAAGGAATGAGTCTCAATGGCCATTAAACTTTCTAAGGCCCACAGGGCTAGGAAAAGTCGCTCTTAAAGGTCAGGTGTTTGGAAAATGTTTTTCCTTTTGCCCAACCCTTAATTAATAGTAGAGAATGTTCTGTGGCCTATTCCCCTCACTGGGAGTTCTTGACCCTTCTTTGTTTTCCAATTTTTCCTACAATAATATAAAATTACGTAAAAGTTACAACAAAACCAAGGATTCAGGAAGAAACAAGCAGTGATTGTCCTCTAGGCAGCCTAAAGAAAATAGTCACCATAAATATCTTAGATGTCCTCCAGGCATATCCTGCAGGATCTTTTCTGCGTCCTCTTGTCCTACACCCTCCAGTGACCCTGCTCAGCCATTGCTCAGCCCATAATGCATCTTTATGCACAGTTTGTCCCAAAACACTGTTTAGGAACTCAAAAGCCTCCCACTCAAAAGCTGTCTGTCCCAAGAATAATTTCACTTGGCAATTCTGAAGTGTCCTTCCCCATCCCTGCCCTTTGTTTGGGAGTACACCTCTCCAAATATACAGTAAAGCACCAGTTAACTGTATATTTGGAGAGGTATACTCCCAAATCAACGGCGTACCCCTCTCCCTTTACAGTAAATTTGTAAACCCTTTGTAATCTTCATTAGATGTATACATTGAAAACCCTATATATTCCACTCAGAAAACTGTCTTTTTTTTTTTTTTCTTTTTTTTTAAGATTGGGGGGGCTCACTCTGTTGCCCAGGTGGAGTGCAGTGGGGCAATCTTGACCCATTACAGCCTCAACCTCCCAGGCTCAGTCTCCAGAGAAGCTGGGACTACAGGCACGCACCACCCCACCCAGCTAATTTTTGTATTTTGGTAGAGACAGGGTTTCACCATGTTACCCAAGCTGGTCTCAAGGTCCGGGGCTCAAGCGACTTGCTGGCCTCAGCCTGCCAAAGTGCTGGGATTAGAGGCGTGAGCCACGGTGCCTAGCCATGAATTGATTTTTAAGCAGTTGCCTTCTGCTACTCATGTTTTTATTCTTTTCCTCTGCACTGAAAGGTTAATTTTCTATTTTTGAAAACTTTTTTTAAAAAAATTTTAGGAATCTCCATTCAAAAAGCTTTAGCCTAGGGACTCCTTTCCTTACCTACTTTTACCAGACAACTCATCAACTCAAAAAGTAAATAAGCATCCTGCATACCAGTGTGGGAGAGTTTTCCACTGCTCACTTTGGAAGGCCTATCATCCAGGTGCTGCTGGAAACCGCAAACTGTTTCCCATTGTGTAGGCTCATTCAGAGTCCTCTGGGTGTCATAACGCGGGCTCTGATGGATTTGTTTTTGCTCATTCGCTGCCCTACTGATGGTAGCGTGTATTTGACTCCCACTGAGTGATATGCAGTCTCCCCATCCGAAGAAAGGTTAATTAATGGGCTCATGAACTCCCAATGACTTAGGGCATTCACAGAGAAAAAGAAGTATTATTATGGGGAGTGTTGGGAGGAGCCAGTTATCAACCATCTCTTCTGAGGCCACAGCATGAGAAAAGAAAAATCACATAACCTTTGGCATGGTGGGTTTCAGTTAGAAATCTTCCCAAGAAGAGTGGATACTGATTTCTTTCTGCCTTTAATTGAAATGTAAAAAACTAATAGGCCAGAGATGGTGAGTGGTTCCAATTACCCACTGTGGCGCACAAATGTGTAATCGTGCCCCTGTCTGCTTGAGGACTGGCAGTGGTGACACCTGCCAAGGTGAAGTCCCAGACCAGAAGAATCGTCTGTGAAAGCTGCCCAAAGAACACACTATAGGGATTAACTGAGGAAGAGATGCACAGGGACTTGGGAAAACAGCAGCAAGGCAATGAGCCAACCCACTCATTCAGAATTCTTTTTTTTTTTTTTTTTTTTTTTTTTTTTTTTTT
>NW_016808851.1:1234096-1238629 GCF_001698545.2 Rhinopithecus bieti
TTTTTTTGTTTAGACAGAGTCTTGCTCTGTCACCCAGGCTGGAATGCAGTGGTATGATCCCGGCTCACTGCAACCTCCACCTCCTGGGTTCAAATGATTCTCCTGCCTCAGCCTCCCAAGTAGCTGGGATTACAGGCATGCACCACCATGCCCAGCTAATTTGCATTTTTAATAGAGACAGGGTTTCACCATGTTGGCCAGACTGGTCTCGAACTCCTGACCTCAAGCCAAACACCCACCTCCGCCTCCCAAAGTGCTGGGATTACAGGTGTGAGCCACCACTCCGGGCCTCATTAATATTCTTTTTATTCTCCTATTGTCAGGGTTATTTTGTTTGTTTTAACTAGAGTGTGTATGTTTAATACATTTAAAGCTATAAGGAGTATTTTTCACAATAGATATTTAAAGAGAATCCTAGTTCCCTCCCATCTGATAGTAGCCAGGGTTTGTTTTGTTTATTTGTTTGTTTGTTTGTTTGTGTAATTAGAATGTGCCCGGCCTGTTTTTATCATAATTTACCTTCTATATTCCCAGAAAATCCACATACACATATTTGTACATTGCTTTTTCATAAATGTGTTCACACAAGGGAGTAAAATTAAGTAACAAGTGCATTTTTTCTTTTTTTTTTTTTGAGAAGGAGTCTCACTCTGTCGCCAGGCTGGAGTGCAGTGGCATGATCTCGGCTCATTGTGACCTCTGCCTCCCAGATTCAAGCAATTCTCTGCCTCAGCCTCCTGAGTAACTGGGATTACAGGCGCCCTCCACCATGCCCAACTAATTTTTGTATTTTTAGTAGTGACGGGGTTTCACCATCTTGGCCAGGCTGGCCCTGAACTCCTGACCTCGTGATCCACCCACCTCGGCCTCCCAAAGTGCTGAGATTACAGGTGTGAGCCACTGCGCCTGGCCAACAAGTGCATTCTTACTTACAGCATTTATTACAAACCTATAATCCGTATCCTCTGAAAAAGTCAAGCATTATGACAAAACAATTGGTCAATCAACAGATCTTCATGTAACACTATAAATCATAATGCAGCCAGAGACAGATACATACACCCCAAAACTCTAACAGCTATACTTCAGAACAGCAGAATGGACTAGAATTCAGGGGTCTGAATTTGAATGGGGAAAAAATGTAACATCTTTATGGCTGTAATGTAGCATTTCCTTCCCTGTGAGTGTCAGCAACAAAACACAGCACTATCAACAGTGCTGTGTCTTTTTTGTTTGTTTTGAGATAGGATCTCATTCTGTCGCCCAGACTGGAGTGCAGTGGCACAATCACAGCCCACTGCAGCCTTCACCTCCCAGGCTCAAGCAATCCTCCCACCTCAGCCTCCCCAGTAGCCGGGACCACAGTCACACCACCACACCACACCACGCTAATTTTTTATTTTTTGTAGATACGAAGTCTTGCCACATTGTCCAGGCTGGTTTCGAACTCCTGGGCTCAAGTGATCATCTCACCTCAGCCTGCCAATGTGTTGGGATTACAGGCATGAGCCACTGTGCGTGGCTTTTTTTTTTCCTAGCCACTAGACCTCCAGGGAAACAGTACCTATGTCTTTGTCATCAATCAGAGATATTTTAATATTACATGACAGTTTCTACAAATATTCACAATAGCATTTATGCTTCTCACTGCATCAAAATTATAGTAGTTATTAGATCTCCCACTGTCTTTGTATCACATGTAAATAAAGAGGCACGTACATTGCTATAACCAAATGTGGTACCTTTTCTATACTTTAATAATTGCATTTCAGGCTGGGCACAGTGGCTCATGGCTGTAATCCCAGCATTTTGGGAGGCCAAAGTGGGTGGATCACTTGAGGTTAGGAGTTCGAGACCAGCCTGGCTAACGTGGTGAAAACCCATCTCTACTAAAAATACAAAAATTAGCCAGGCATGGTGGCACACACCTGTAGTCCCAACTACTTGGGAGGCTGAGGCAGGAGAATCGCTTGAGCCAGGGAGGCAGAGGTGGCAGTGAGCCAAGGTCATGCCACTGCACTCCAGGTGCGCAACAAGAGCAAAACTCTGTCTCAAAGAAAAAAACAAGCATTTTACCATCATTGATTTGTTTTATAATCATAAGTGTTTTCATTTAAGCATTTAAAAAATATTATTCTAAGAAGGGATCCATGGGCTTCACCAGCTTGTCCAAGGGCATCTGAGGCACATAAAAGGTTAGAATCCCCTGGACTAGATGAGATGCTAACAGCCTAGGTTCTGGTTCTGTGGCAGCATTACCTGGTCTCCAACATTGCTACCTCTACATCTGCACCTCAGTCCATCTCATCCAGGGTGCCTGGTGTGCCTGTAATAGAGTCTTGGTCTGTATGTAATAGTAACACAGGCAGCAACTGCCACCAAAGTTTCTCCAGCCTGATTCAGAGGATGCGCAAGAAGCTCTGGACACAGAAGAGTGCCTAAGCCTTGGTTAGCAACTCCACCCCCAAGCCGGCCCCTGAGCTCCCACCCCACCCTGCTCTGAGGCCAGGCTTCTGCACATGGTTTTAGATGCTGCCCAGCAATGGAGTTCTCACCTGACCTATGGAGTCAGTGGATTGTCCAGGGAACTGCTATTGATGAGTGCTGGGCCTTCCTAAAGGTCTTGGTAAAATGGTTGGTTTCTAGGACAAAAGGCATATCATGAACCACAAAGGATGGGGAAAATACTTCACAAATTGGAGTAGGACCATAAAGTTAAGCCTTCAATATGAGTAAGAAAAAATTAATTTTATTTTATTTTTTGAGATGGAGTCTCACTCTGTCGCCCAGGCTGAAGTGCAGTGGCATGATCTTGGCTCACTGCAACCTCCACCTCCCAAGTTCAAGTGATTCTCCTGCCTCAGCCTCCCGAGTAGCTGGGATTACAGGCACATGCCACCATGCCCAGCTAATTTTCATATTTTTAGTAGAGATGGGGTTTCATCATGTCGGCCAGGCTGGTCTAGAACTCCTGACCTCCGGTGATCCGCCTTCCTCGGCCTCCCAGAGTGCTGGGATTACAGGCGTGAGCTACTGCACCTGGCCAAACAATGAAATTCTTAACTGCACCACCCTCCTGTGATGTCAGCCTTGTCAATGTAGGTCATCACCTTAGGTATTTTGTTTGTTTGTTTGTTTGTTTGTTTTAAGATGGAGTTTCGCTCTTGTTGCCCAGGCTGGAGTACAACGGCGCGATCTCGGCTCACCGCAACTTCCGGCTCCCAGGTTCAAGCGATTCTCCTGCCTCAGCCTCCCGAGTAGCTGGGATTACAGGCATGCGCCACCAGGCCCAGCTAATTTTTTATATTTTTAGTAGAGACGAGGTTTCTCCATGTTGGTCAGGCTGGTCTCGAACTCCCAGACTCAGGTGATCCGCCTGCCTCGGCCTCCCAAAGTGCTGGGATTACAAATGTGAGCCACCGCGCCCAGCTCACCTTAGGTATTTTTTGTTGTTCGCTTTTTGGGGGTGTTGAGGGACCGGGTCTCACTTTGTCATTCAGGCTTCAGTACAGTGGTATGATCTTGACTCACTGCAACCTCCGCCTCCTGGACTAAAGTGATCCTCCCACTTCAGCCCCCTGAGTAGCTGGGACTACAGGCATGCACCATCACACCTGGCTAATTTTTTATATTTTTCGTAGAGACAGGATTTTGCCATGCTGCCCAGGCTGGTCTCGAACTCCTCAGCCCAAGCAATCCTCCACCTCTGCCTCCCCAAGTGCTGGGATTACAGGCGTGAGCCACCACACCCAGCCACCCTAGGTGTTTTAATCCTTATTCTTTTTTGCTACTTAAACTCTAAGATAGCAGCCTCCCCAGGTCCAAAGTGTGGCGCTTTCCTGTGTCCTAGGCTGTGGGTGCCCTGTTTCAACTACAATGAACAGTTTTCATGAGGCGGCACCCATAACTGGCCACATCCAGCGTATTCAAGTTAAGCAAAACCAAAGGAGCCAGTTGCCCATAGAAATCCTCTCTGGGCAATTAATAGCAGGTCCCCAGGCATTTAGGGTAGTTTTTACTGCAGGTTTTAGAATTGCAACTTAAAAAAAAAAAAAAAAAAGGCCCAGGAGCTGGACATGGTGGCACGTGCCTGTAGTCCCAGCTACCCTGGAGCTGAAGCAGGAGGATTGCTTGTGGCCAGGAGTTCAAGGCTGCAGTGAACTGTGACTGTGCCATTGCACTCCAGCCTGGGTAACAGAGCCAAAAACTGGCCCTAGGATCATCTTCATTAGAATCACCTGAGAGAGTTGTTTGCAAAATGCAGCTTCCTGTCTCCATTTAGATCTAATCAGTTGGACTCTCTGGGGATAATCCTGGGAATCTGTGTTTTAACAAATTCACAAGGTCATTCTTCTGCATACTGAAGTTTAGGAGTTAACCTAAACTCCACTTTTGTATCACTGTTTGCCTAGCACATGGGAGGTGCTAGAGAAATACTCCTGGAAGGGATGAAGAGATGTTGAGAGCTGTCAACTCAGTGTGCCCCACCCACTGCGTATTTATGCACCGCCGCCACCCACCTTCCCCCCCACC
>NW_016808851.1:1239091-1272991 GCF_001698545.2 Rhinopithecus bieti
CCGCCCATTAGAGCCCCTTCAATTCCTTGTATTCCTTTGGAGACAAGTCGTTTAAATGTTTTCTCACGTACCTTTCTCAGCTAAGGCTTTGCTAGGCTCCCAAGCTCCCAAAGTTTAATTCTTACGCCAGCTCAGCAACCACAGTCCTCTTAGGAAGGTGCAACTGGCAGCAGAGGAAGGAAGTGTCATCTGAGCTCAGAAGCTCCCCTTCCAGGATCTTGTCTAATAATCCTTTAAAAGTTGAGTGCCTCCCAGGCCAGGCATCACACTAGACTCGGTGGATGAAGAAAGATGAACAGGGTTGGGAAGGGGTGCTTCTAAAATGGTCTCAGAACCCACTGAGAGGATCAGTGGGCGGGGTTGGCGGGGTGAGACTGGGCTGGCAGGAGCTCCTGCAAGCAGCCTGAGGCCAGCCCTGAGGGATGGGTTTTCACCTGCCTGCCAGAAGCCTTGTATCCATGCTTTGATTTTTTTTTTTTTTTTTTTTGAGATGGAGTCTCACTCTGTCACCAGGCTGGAGTGCAGTGGTGCAATCTCGGCTCACCGAAACCTCCGCCTGCCGGGTTCAAGCGATTCCCCTGCCTCAGCCTCCAGAGTAGCTAGGATCACAGGCGCACCACCAGCACACCCAGCTAATTTTTGTATTTTTAGTAGAGATGAGGTTTCACCATGTTGGCCAGGAAGGTCTTGATCTCTTGACCTCGTGATCTGCCCACCTCGGCCTCCCAAAGTGCTGGGATTGCAGCCGTGAGCCACCACGGCTCACGGCCAATTCATTTTTATAAAATCACATGCAGTGGTTAGGCTTCTCTTCTCCTTAGCGCCCTAGGTTTGCATTTTAGTCTCCTGAAATGCTTTAAAAATACAAACTTTCAGATACGTTATTAACTGTATTTCATCCCAGGATTAAAAGGAGACTCCAGACAGGTTTGTGCCTGTGCCCCTCTGTTTTGGTGTGGTGGGCCTCAGAGGAGGGCAGTGTAATTGCAGAGACTGAGTTTGAGGTTAGAGTGTTTATGTAACAAATCAGCTCAACTTAAATATTTCTTGTGGTGCGGTCAGGGCTGCAAACATTCACCCAGGACAGCAGCATGAATGTCATCTGTTTATTCAACCCTGTGTGGGCATCGATGTTTATGTGAAAGGACCCTGATCGTTTAAAGCCAGTTAATATTTTTAATCATACATCATGTTGCTTATGTATCTTACAATCAGGATTGTGAAGAGACAAGTTTCCCAAAAAATCAGACTGGTTGCATTTGTATATGTGCTTATGAGCAGACACATTTAATGAATGTTCATTTGGCAAAGTCTTACAATTAAGGATTTTTTCTTCCAGAGATAATTACATGAGCCCTGATAATTTTCCTCTAAGTCAGCCTCTGATTACCTCCCCGCTTGATAGAGACAACATGTACCAGACAAACAGTGGAGACAGACTCCCTGAGAGAACTGCAAGTGCTCTCTGGGGTTCAGAACAAGCCAACTGTATGAGAAGTGATACTTTCCAACTTCATGTCTTCATGGAGTTGAACGCCAAGGGAATTTGGGGACCAGGGGAAAAGAAATGGCGAGTAGCTCCCCTACTCCTCCCAAGACATTTTAGATTGTGGCTTTATTATTTAGTTTGAAATTTAAATTCCTGGAATATCAGATACCCGCAAACTCAAATGTGAGTAAAGAAATGCATTCCAAAGCCAAATGTAAATTCTTTTTAAATTATTCATGCACCTAGCTCACCATTAGAACAGATAATTGAAGTAACTGTAAATATGCACAAACAGAAATGACAGAAACAGAAACATCCACAACAAATTACAGATGGACAGAAAAATCCACTTAAGCGCTAAATAATTAGAGAGGAGAGAAGCCAAGGAAGGCAGGAGGCCATAGCTCTGGAGTGATGGGTGAGTTGGGACTATTCTGCAAACAGCCAGAGAGATGGGAGCCAATTTGGAGGGGAGGGAAGGGACCTGGCTGAGAGGAAGGGGCGTGGTGAGGGCTGAGGGGCAAAGCGTGTGTAGGGAAAGATAAATCCGTGGTGGGTTCTGGTTTCTGACAAGTCTGAACTCAGAGAGGCAAAAGTGACAGAGGGAACCCTGGTCAACATGAAAAAAAAAAGAAAGTACGCTACAGATGAGATGGTGGGGGGTCTTCCGGGAACCACCAGTCAGAGCACAGGGAAGTGACATCACAGCTGCAGCTTCCCACCCCAGGGCTGGGCCCATTCGCTTCCCTGTGGATGAGCAGGGGGTCAAAATGTTCTTAGAAGCAATTCTCCTGTAGTAGATGGCAATTTGGGAACAAGAATATGCCAAGCGGAGGTGGGCAGATCACCTGAGGTCAGGAGTTTGAGACTAGCCTGGCCAACATGGTGAAACTCTGTCTCTACTAAAAATATAAAAATTAGCTGGGCATGGTGGTGGGCATCTGTAATCCCAGCTTCTCAGGAGACTGAAGCAGGAGAATCACTTGAACCCAGGAGGCAGAGGTTGCAGTGAGCGAAGATCGTGCCACCACACTCCAGCCTGGGCAACAAAGGTAGACTCTGTCTCAAAAAAAAAAAGAATATGTTAATTGGCAAATGGTTTGAAGTTCCCCTATTTAAAAAAAAATAGGGGGTTCAAAGCAGCTATTTAGAACCCAACAGGTTTTAAGGGTTAAGGAATATGATGTTCTCCCAGGGCCCCCCCAAGTCCTTATTTGCCACCACAGTGTGTTCCCTTTCAATTGCACGAAGGTAACCGACAAAAGGAAACTCTCCAGAAAACTTAATGAAGTCAGCAAAGCAACCTGAGCATGAAAGTCCAATATTGGCTGCGATATTGATCATTCCTAAGTCAATGTACCTAAGTTAATCACGAAAAGTTCAGCTCTTAGCATAATTTTTTTCTTTGGAGACAATCTCTATTGCCTAAGCTGGAGCGCAGTGGCGCAATCACAGCTCACTGCAGCCTCAACCTTCCTGGGCTCAGGTGGTCCTCCCCACTGAGCCTCCTGAATAACTGGGACTACAGGCACGCACTACCACGCCCAGTTACAGTTTTTTAAATTTTTTGTAGAGATGGGGTTTCACTATGTTGCCCAGGGTGGTCCCAAACTCCTGAACACAAGCAATCCTCCCACCTTGGCCTCCGAAAGTGCTGGGATTGCAGGCATGAGCCACCGTCCCAGCCTCTTAGCAGACTTTGAAATGGGAGCAGAGATTTGAGCAGGTGTCCCCCCTTTGTACAGACATCTGGTGGTGGCTGACGTTCCTGTTCCAAGCCCAAGTCAGCAGCCCGGTGAGGACTGAGAATGGAGACCAGATTCTTCAAAGAGCCACCAAAATGAAGGCTCACAGCAATCAGATAACAGTAGCAACAGGAAGCCAGTCAAGATGGGCATCCAGTTATTTAACATCTGATTCTAACAGCAAACATTGACTGAAAGATTAACATTTGCCAGAGACTATCCCAATGATCTTGCACAGATTATTTTATTTAATCCTACAACAACCTTAGAAAGTAGGTACATAGTTGCTTTTTAAAAAAATTTTTTCCCCACTTTGTAGTTAAGGAAACAGAGACTCCGAGAGGTAAGGGAACATACCCCAGATGCCACCATCTGCAAGTGACAGCTGGGACTCAGCCTGGTCCACCTGACTGTAGAGCCATGTGTGATGCACTGAGCACTTCTGCCTGAATCCAGTGGGGGCTGTCCAGGTTGGGATGAAGCTATGTGCAGAGGAATGAAAGGTTTGAGATGCTCTAAGGGTTCTTGGACCCAGCTGTGTGATGGGAATTTGAAATCTCAAAGAGTGAAGAAGCCACTTCTGTAGTAGGTGATTTGGGAAGAGTAAGTGAGGAAACATAGAGTCTGCATACCCCTGAGTGGAGATGACAGTACTGACAGTACTAACCCAGACAGACTGCCTGGAACCCCCAGATTGTGTCCAACATGGGTAAGAAGAGAGGGACTTTAACAGGAG
Organism: Rhinopithecus bieti; assembly: GCF_001698545.2. NCBI lineage: Eukaryota > Metazoa > Chordata > Mammalia > Primates > Cercopithecidae > Rhinopithecus > Rhinopithecus bieti. The sequence continues at coordinate 1,243,062 of NW_016808851.1, forward strand.
CTTGTGTCCTCTCACACATGACCACCAGCCTCGACACACAGAGGCTTACCTCCATGTCACCAGGGGGCAAGTGTCGTGGGAGGCCAGCCTCCCCTCATCCTCACAGTGACCAATGGACCCACACCAGGCATTGGTGTGCAGTGAGCCTACCCCACACACCCCACCTGTAAGCCACAGCCTTGCTGCTGGTCCTAGAACTGAGGCATGGGATCAAAGCAGAAAAATCAGTCAACTTTAAAATTGCTAATATTGCCATCCAGATATTTTTTATAGGAGAATCTTGTTTAAAAATCCAGCAGAGACCAGGCGCAGTGGCTCATGTCTGTAATCCCAGCACTTTGGGAGGCCGAGGCAGGTGGATCACTTGAGGCCAGGAGTTCAAGACCAGCCTGAACAACAGGGTAAAACCCTGTGTTTACTAAAAATACAAAAATTAGCCAAGCATGATGACACATTCCCGTAATCCTAACTACTCAGGAGGCTAAGGCATGAGAATTGCTTGAGCCCTGGAGGCGGAAGTTGGTTGCAGTGAGCCAAGATTGTCTCACTGCACTCCAGCCTGGGCAACAGAGCAAGACCCTGTCTCAAAACAATAAATTAATTAAGATTAAAATGTGGCGGTATTAGAGAATCATCTCTGAGTTACTATACCTGGATGAATACACGTCTTATGGGGTGTGTGATTCAAATTATGACACTTTTAAGCACTTGCCCTATGCACAATACTGAGCCTGGTTCTAGGAGTAAGGACTCCTCGGTACAGGCAGATAAGCACACAGCTTCCATGGAATGCAGAATGGTGATTCCACCTGTCTTTGTTTTCACAGTTTACAGAGCACCACGATGCGATGCGGCAGACCCTGCACCCAGCCCTGAGAATGCAAAGTTGACGGGTGAGGTATCTGCCCTCAGGAGGTTCACTATTGAGTAGGCAAAAGAGCATCATAGGACCCAAGACAGAGGTGGAGACAGGGGAGGTAACGGAAGGGAGGAGCCTGGAGCAGAGTCAGAAAAAGCTTCTCAAAGGAAGTGATGCTGCAGAAATGTGCAAGAACCAGACTGGATGGTGAGGGAGGTGGTGGATGGAGAGGCTCTGACCATGCGGATTAGGTAAAGATTCACACAGCTGGGTTCAATCGACTATGGGATGCTAGGTAAATCACCACCTTCCTTCTTCTTGATGGAGTGTAGTGTAGAATAATGGATCAGAGTTCAGGTTGAATCCTGGCTCTAACCTTCACTAGCTGTGTGACATTGGGTAAAATACTTAACCTCTCTGGGCCTTATTTGCCTCATCTGTTCAATGGGGATAACAACAGCACCAGCCTCACAGCATGGTTATGAAGGAAGAACTTTGTGAATAAAGTGCCCAGTACTGGGTTTGGCATAGTGTGCTCATTGAGTGTTATTATCATTATCATGATTACTAATAGTAGTGTTATTTATATTCCTGCTTAGCAGCCTTTAGGAGCTGCTTAATAATTCTTTCACGGGACGAATGAGTTCACCAACTCATTATCAACATGGACATTACCATTGCCCAAGATGGCAGCAGGAAACAGCACAAGGAGAACCCATGAGCCAGGTGCCATTAAGGAAAGGGAAACCTTATCCTGAGGTTGATAGAAAATGGCAATGAAGGATGGGTATTGTCACTTCACATTTGCTGAAACAGGCCCACGGTTCAATAGTCATGTAGAGTTCATAATCTATAAAGTGAAAGGAATAAGGTTTTTTCCTTAAAGACTTGTTCCACCTGCTTGTATGCAGTTGAGACTTGCAAGCCTGAGAGGCTGAATCCAACAAGCTCCAAAGTCCTCATGGTGGGGAGAAGGGAGTTGGGTGGTGAAACCGAGCCCAGAAAGGTCTAAAAACTTCCCGCCTGGTCTGGGATTCTCCACCAAAAGCTCCCAGGAGCTATGAGTACAGGTGTGAGCCAAGGCCTCGGTAGGCAGGACACCCCCACGCGCCAATGATTGTGAGGAAAAGCCCACTGCGGCTCCCACAGAGGCCCCACCTTGCGGACTCCAAGCCCAACATGGGGGCCAGGCCTGGGCTCCGTAGAACACTGATGACCATGGTGCCCTGCCTGAGGGCACCCTGACTCTAGAACAATCTCTTCCTCTTTCTCCACCCAAGGTGCCCTTAGAAAAGAGTGGGAGAGAAAACTCATTCCCTGGGGTGCTTTATTAAGAAACTGAATCCAGTGTAACTCTATTATTCATTTGCTTAGGATGCTTCTGTTTTAATAGGACCCAGTAGCAGTCACTCTAGGGCAGAGGGGAAGCCATCAGGCCGGCCGGGAGAGCACTTTCAAAGTCACAGCCATTCCCCAACGGCCCATACCACCGCCCTCCCTCCCCAGAGAGACACTCCCACACATGCACTCACCCTGCTGTAGTGCAAGCAGAAAACGGTGCTTTGAACTTAGCAAAACGAACAAAGCTCTGACGAGGTGTTCCAAAGGAAATGAGGAATGTGAGGCACCATTCGCCTTCCTGGTTTTGCCAAGACTGCTCTTAGTCGCCTTCAGAGTGAAACTCAGGGTTTTCATGACAGCTTTGCTCTCTCAAATCCCAGACCACCTGCAGCTGCAAACTATGTCTCCTCTGACCCACTGGTGGCCAAGGAGTAGTATCAGGCAGAAGCTGGTGTTTCTGCTGCCCCCAGACCCGCAATCCCAAGTTGGCATCTGGAAGTGCCCCTTCCTGTGGCTCTCTCTGCCCAGCACTGTGCCCTCCCTCGGCTGGGCCCCTGGCCTCCCAAGCATAAAGGTCCCACGCCCAGACACAGCATCCTCATATAGACACTGCCCATGGCAGAGGTGGCCAGCTCTTCCAGTCTGTGTTCCAAACATCACCCCAAGAATGCAGAGACTCTGATCCTTGGAATGCAAGCACAAATTCACTCTCATTAGGCTGAATTTGTATTATGGTTTTCACAATTCAAGTATTTCTTACGTTTGTTTTATAAAATTAAAAATACATTGTCAAGAATATCATTGTCAGCTGAGTACAGCGGGCCACGCCTGTAGTTCCAGCTACTCAGGAGACTGAGCTGGGAGGATCACTTGAGCCCAGGAGTTCGAGGCTGCAATGAGCTATGATGACAATGTCTGTGAATAACCACTGCACTCCAGCCTGGGCAACATAGTGAGACCCTGTTGCCAAAAAAAAAGGTAAATAAAATAATACAATAAAATAAGAATATCATTGCCATTCTCAACCACAAATGGAATTATTTATTTGGATTTCAATTGTATCAACAAAGTTTACTTCATACAATTGCAGTCTATCTCCTTTTAAAAGTTCTTTATTTCCATAGCAAAAAAGAATGTGTAAAAAGTTAAATATAGAATTACCATATGACCCAGCAATTCTACTCCTAGGTATATACCCCAGAGAATTGAAAACAGGGACTCAGACAGACACTTGAACACTAATGTTCCTAGCAACATTACTCACAATAGCCAAAGGCTAAAAACAATCCAAGTGTCCCTCAACAGATGAATGGATAAACCAAACGTGGGACAGACAGACAATGGGTAAAATTCTGACACATATTACAACATAGATGGACCTTGAAAACATTACGCTCAGTGAAATAAGCCAGATACAAATGGACAAATAGAATATGATTCCACTTACGTGAAACGTCTACAATTCAGGCAAATGAATAGAGATAAAAAGGAGATTGAAGGTTATCAGGGGCTAGGAGAGGTGGGTAATGGGTAGTTATTTATTAAAGGGTACAGAGTTTCTGTTTAGGGAGATGAAAAGGTTTTGGAATTACATAGTGGTGATGGCTATGCAATGTCATGAATGTATTTAAATACTTTGGGTTGGGCTGGGACGGTGGCTCCCACCTGTAATCCCAGTGCTTTTGGAGGCCAAGGTGGGCGGATCACGTGAGATCAGGAGTTCGAGACCAGCCTGGCCAACATGGTGAAACCCCATATCTACTAAAAATACAAAAATTAACCAGGTGTGGTGGTGGGCTCCTGTAATCCCAGCTACTAGGGAGGCTGACGCAGAATCGCTTGAACCTGGGAGGCAGAGGTTGCAGTGAGCCAAGATCATGCCACTGCACTCCTACCTAGGCAACAGAACAAGACTCCATCTCAAAAAAAAAAAAAAAAAAAAACTTTGAGCCATACACTTAAAAATGGTTAAAACAAGCTGGGCATGGTGGCATGTGCCTGTACTTCCAGCTACACCAGAGGATCTCTTGAGCCCAGGAGTTTGAGGCTACAGTGTGCTATGATTATGCCACTGCACTCTAGCCTGGGTGACAGAGTGAGACCCTGTCTCTAAAAACAAACAAACAAACAAACAAATAAATAAATAAATAAAGTTTTAAACTGGTTAAAACAGTGTATTTTATGTTACATATTAGTAACATAATATTAGTAACATAACATACATATTTTGTTAGTATTGAAATACTAACAAAAATCCTTATTTTGCATAAAAGAATTGAAAAAATAAGGATTTTGTTAGTAATTCAATTTTGCCTACTAGAATGATTAACATTTTATTGGTTATGTTTAAAGGCATTATAATTACATTTATTTTCAACATACTGCCCCAAATTTGAACATCTTTCAAACGTAGCTGGGCAACGGCAGACTGGCTAGAATTGCCCTTCTTGGGGAGAGCAGATTCAGAAGGAGTGAGGGGTACAGCCTCAACAGCCTGGCTTTCTAGCCAGCTCTCTGCCTTCTGCCCATACAATCTCAGTCACTTATCGTCATGATGCCTTGGTTTCCATGTCATATAATAATAATAACTGTGGCTGGGTGCAGTGGTTCATGCCTGTAATCCCAGCAGTTTGGATGGCAAAGATGGGAGGATCACTTGAGCCCAGGAATTCAAAACCAGCCTGGGCAACAAAGCAAGACTCCATTTCTGCAAAAAAATTAAAAAATTAGCTGGACATGGTGGCACACACCTGCGGTCCCAGTTATTCAGGAGGCTGAAGTGGGAGGATCATTTGAGCCCAGGAATTTGAAGCTGCAGTGAGCTATGACCACGCCACTGCACTCCAACCTGGATGAAAGGGGGAGACCCTGTCTTCTTAATAATACTACTACTACTATAGTTTTATAGGATTGCCATGAACATATTAATAAAATGTGTTACAAATGTAAAGTGTTTAATACAGTGCCTGGCAGGTACTAAGTGCTTATAGTTAAGCTATTCTTAATATTATTATTACAGAATTTAGTTGTTTTAGTGAGTGATTTTTTATTTATTTATTTTTTTTAGATGGAGTCTCCCTCTGTTGCCCAGGCTGGAGTGCAGTGGCATGATCTCGGCTCACCGCAACCTCCACTTTCCAGGTTCAAGGGATTCTCCTTCCTCAGCCTCCCAAGTAACTGGGGTTACAGGTGCATGCCACCACACCCGGCTAATTTTTGTATTTTTAGTAGAGACAGGGTTTTACCATGTTGACCAGGCTGGTCTTGAACTCCTGACCTCAAGTGATCCACCTGCCCCGGCCTCTCAAAGTGCTGGGATTACAGTCATGAGCCACTGCTTCTGGCCTGATTTAACAGGGAAAAATGATTAAGAAGCACTGACAATTCCAAAGGAAAGAACTATAGGGAATGGCTTAAAGGCCTACAAGGAAACTCGGTCCTGGAAAGTGAGAAAGGGCATGAGGCTCTCCTGAACATGCCCCAGTGGCATGTTAAAGATGTCAGGTCTGATATGAAACCATTCTGCGAGAGAAGAGTGTGCTGGGCACAGAAACAGTCTCTCTGCATGAACAGACCTCTCAGCCTGTGCAGCTTCTGCTTCCCGGGAGCTCAGCAAGTGGGAGAAGGTTTCCTGGTGCAAAGATTTCACTTTCACTATTAGGCTGTCACTATGTCCTGCCAGTTTCCCAGGTGTGAGGTACAGCTACTGGTTTGAGGCTCTTTTTTTTTTTCTCTACGTATCATATAGGGCTCAGCCCATTCCTGTGAAGAGAGCACATTTCTTGCTTCCCTTAGTCACTACACTGGTGTCAATGTCAGACACTTTGCATTAGGAACCATGGTTCCTGAAGAATCTTGGAAAAATGGGGTGGGGGTGGAGGAGGCAGTGGCTGGGAGTGAGAATACGTGCTCTAAGGCCAAGAGTCCGAGAGGGCATGGACGTCCTCTCCAGCCAGGCCCCTGTCAGACCAAGGACACATCCAGGGGTGGAGAGCGGAAAACCAAGAGCTCCCCGTGAGCCAAAAATGAATAAATTGTTTCTAAGCAAAAGTGATCAAAAATGATGTAATGATATTCTGATCACTGAAGGTGAAGAGGAGAACTTAGATTTTTAAGTCATAAGTATATGCTAGGATACCCTGGAAATTAATTTTCCAATTCAAAATATTTTAATTCTGGTATAAACATTCATCAGTTATTATTTAATGGGTACAGGGTTTCAGTTGGAAAGGATGGAAAAAGTTCTGGAGATGGATGGTGGTGATGGTCACATAACAGTGTAAATGACCTTCATGCCACTGAACTGTGCACTTAAAAATGGTTAAAGTGGTAAATTTTATGTTGTATATATTTTGCCACATTAAAATTTTGGGTCTTGTTCTCTTGCCCTGGGCTCAGCCTCCTGAGTAGCTGGGACCACAGGTGTGCACCACTATGCCCACCTAATTTTTAAATTTTTTTTTTTTAAGATGGGGTCTTACTGTGTTGCCCAGGCTGGTCTTGAACTCCTGGGTTCAAATGATCCTCGCACCGTGGCCTCCCAAAGTGCTGGGATTACAGATGGGAGCCACCACACCATGCCTAAAAAAAAAAATGTTTTTAAGTACATTCATTAGCACACCTACAAAACTTTTGACTCATCTGACACAATTTTGTTGCTTCATTCTTATCTGTATTATCTCTGCTGCTTAGGTGAGCCCTGGTTCTGATGACCTGGATTCTACTCAAACCGGTTATGCAACCTTGAATAAGTCATCTCACCTTTCTGGTCATTGGTTGGATCACCTGTAAAATAAAACTTTTTTTTTTTTTTTGGAAGACACAGTCTCCCTCTGTTGCCCAGGCTGGACTGCAGTGGCGCAATGTGTAACCTCCACCTCCTGAGTTGAAGTGATTCTCATGCCTCAGCCTCCCAAGTAGCTGGGACTACAGGCGCCCGCCACCACGCCAAGCTAATTTTTGTATTTTTAGTAGAGACAGGGTTTCACCATGTAGGCCAGGCTGGTGTCGAACTCCTGACCTGAAGTGATCCACCCACCTCAGCCTCCCAAAGTGATGGGATTACAGGCATGAGCCACCGCACCCAGCCTATAAAATGAAACTTCCGGAAAAAAAAAAAAAGTCTGTTACGATCTTTTGCAGCTCTGATATTCTAGGTTTAATAACAACTGCCATTTTTGAGAGCTTACAGGCTCTCTGCTGCACATCTTATAAGCATTACCTCATTCACTACTCTTGAGAATGCCATGAGGGTGGTGTGATTACCCTCATTTGAGAGAGAGACTGAGCCTTACAGAGCTCCAGGGACTTGTCCTTCACCAGTGAGCAAGTGGGTGGAGTGGGCTTTGGACTCTGGACTGGAGGAGCACGGAGCCCATGCTCTCGGCCGCAGCTCAGCCCTGCAGCAGGAAGAATATCTGAAGCAAACTACAAAGGACTTTTCTCCCTGGAAAAGCGATTAGCTTGGAATAGAAGACCTAAGTCCAGCAAAAGAGCTGCCGTTTCTGCCGCACTTTGTTTCCTACTGGGTGATGGATGGCGCTGCCATCTCTTCAGGGAGGGAGGCTTACACACAGGCCAGCTCGTCAGCCTGCTCGCTCCTTCAAAGTCAGGTCTTCACAGTTCCTTTATTTCCGTCTCAAAAGGTTGAAATCCCCTCAAATTAGACACACCCTTATCTCTATGTAATTGAAGTATGCACAAGAAGACAGGCATCATTTTAGATTATGCTGACTCCTATTTCTCATCATTAATACAATCAAGAATTGACTCTCCTGAGCTTCCAGACCTTGAAGCAGACATCAGCTAACTCTGGGGACGCAATGAAGATTCATTGACCTTTGAATATTCTCTAAATCTGTTTTTAACCATTATTTGTTCTGTCTCTCTAAGCTACGGCAATAATCAGGGATCTGCCCAGTGACCCTCAGCCAGAGAAGCAGGAAGAAATGCAATAAGAGGCAGCAAGGGTACAACTGAGCCTTGGCTGCCCATGAGGTATTTACCTTCCTTGACTAAAATTGTTGAAAATCAACCTAGGAATTGATAACAACAACAACAACAACAACAACAAAACCACCTCAAAACATCCATACAATGACATTATGTGGCCATTAAGAATAAACAGGATCGCTAATGAAATAAATCATTGTCTAAATCAATGACAGAGCTTTGCAACTTGAAGCCAAATAGAGCAATCATCTTGCAGAGATACAGATGGATTTGAAAATAATATTAAGGTCTTTAAACAAGGAGCATCCAATGCCACAACTAACAACCTGGAAAAATAATGGCGTAGGACTCAGTAGGGAAGTAGCTCAAGTGCAAATAACAGAAATCTAAACCCGAGTACACCTTTCTCCTCAATGCCACATTGGCTAAAGCTCCTTACCAGAACTCACTGATGGTTGTAATCTGAACGTAGCATTTGTATCATTATGTATTTATGCATAAGATACACACACGCACACGCAGACATGTGTAGCCTTCATTTTCTCATCGGGTTTCAAATATTCACTCTCTTTTTTTTCCCTATAAATTCCAAATTTTTTTTAGATGGAGTCTTGCTCTGTTGCCCAGGCTACAGTGCAGTGGTGCCATCTTAGCTCACTGCAATCTCTGCCTTCCGGGTTCAACAGATCCTCCTGCCTCAGCTTCCTGAGTAGGAGGGATTACAGGCACGTGCCACCATGCCTGGCTAATTTTTGTATTTCTGGTAGAGACAGGATTGCACAATGTTGGCCGGGCTGATCTCGAACACCTAACCTCAAGTGATTCACCCGCCTTGGCATCCCAAAGTGCTGGGATTACAGGTGTGAGCCACCATGCCCAGCCAAAATCCAAAATTTGAAAGGCCTTTGCTGGTAACTTTATATGTAGATTTCTGCATTGGATACTATCTACTGATAACCAAGGTCTGTTACCTGGAGTGGGTAAAACCAGGTAAGTAACACTGTATCAGTTAGCTATTACTGCATGACAAATTACTCCAAACCTTGGTGACTTACAGCAACAACAGTCACTTACTATTTTTCATAGTTTCTGTAGATCAGAAATTTGGAGAGGCCCAGAGGGAGTACAGTTTTATTTCTGTGCCGCAATGTCTGGGGGCTCAGCTGGAAGTCTGACAGGTGGGCACTGGAATCCTCTGAAGGATCATTCCCTCACATGTCTGACCATTGATGCTGTCTGTCAACTGACAGCCTAACAGGGTTGTTGGTTGGAACACTCACACATGGCTTCTCCATGTGGCCTGGTGGCTGGGATCCAAGGGCAAGCATCCAAAGATGAAGAGAGCCAGACAGAAGCTGTATCCTTGTTATGACCTAACCTGGAGGTCACCCAGCACTGTTTCCACCAAACTCCACTGACCAGGCTGATCACAAGCCTCTACCCAGTTTTAAAGGGAGGGAACATCAACCTGCATCTTTGTGGGATAAACATCAATCACACCATAAGAAGAGTGCATAGATAGGGTTACATCTATAGGTAAGACCTTCTTTGGAAAATACAACCTTCCCATACTGAAAACTGCCTTCTGTACGGATGTCCATGATACAGTAAGCTATAAACAAGTCTTAGGTGGATCCTAATAGATGAATGGAAGAATATTTGGTTTCTGGTAACACGGTAGGAGATGAGATTAGAAAGGCATGTAAGGGGTCAGGAGCAGTGACTTAGGCCTGTGATCCCAGCAATTTGGGAGGCCAAGGTGGGAGGATCGTGCAAGTTCAGCTTGGGCAACATGGCAAGGCCCTGTCTTTACCAAAAATTAAAAAATTAGCTGGGCATGGTAGCTTTCTCCTACAGTCCTAGCTACTCGGGAGGCTGAGGCAGAAGGATTGCTTGAGCCCAGGAGTTTGAGGTTACAGTGAGCTATGATCACACCACTGCCCTCCAGCCTGGGCAACAGAGCCAGACCCTGTCTTTAAAAACAGAAAAAGAAAAAGATTACCATATGGATGTGGATCATGAAAAAAAAATTAAGAAAAGAAACATCCGGTAGTGCCAGGTTTCAGAAAGTCCAGAATGACACATTAGAAGTGTGGGCTTTATTCCGGGGGCACTAGGGATCCATAAAAGTATTTACAGCAAAGATTACCTCATGGCCCTAGAGAAAATGGATTAGAGAAAGGAAAACCAAGAGTCAGGGAAACCAATTGGGAGTTATTTAAAGTGGTCCAGGTGAGGGCTGGGTGCCGTGGCTCACACCTCTAATACCAACAATTTGGGAGGCCGAGGCGGGTGGATCATTTGAGGCCAGGAGTTTGAGACCAGCTTGGCCAACACGGCAAAACCTTATCTCTACTAAAAATACAAAAATCAGTCAGGTATAGTAGTGCACACCTGTAGTCCCAGCTACTCGGGAGGCTGAGGCAGGAGAAGTCCTTGAACTTAGGAGGTGGAAGTTGCAGTGAGCCACTGAGGCATGAGAATTGCTTGAACCCAGGACGTGAAGACTGCAGTGAGCTGAGATTCCACCACTGCACTCCAGCCTGGACGACAGAGCGAGACTCTGTCTCAAAAATAAAATAAAATGAAGTGGTCCAGGTGAGGAATATCAGGAGTGTGGACAAGGACATTAACCTGCATTTGTGAGCCACCATCTGTTCTATACCATCTGTCCATGTTTGTTCTTGTTTAATTATATATCTAGATAGAACCCAAATATTAATAGCTCCAGCATCTAACATTAATAGATTATAGGGGCCGGACACGGTGGCTCATGCCTGTAATCCTGGTACTTTGGGAGGCCAAGGCAAGAGAATCACCTGAAGTCAGGAGTTTGAGACCATCCTGGCCATCATGGTGAAACCCTATCTCTACTGAAAATACAAAAATTAGCTGGGCGTGGTGGTGGGGTGCCTGTAGTCCCAGCTACTCAGGAGACTGAGGCAGGAGAATTGCTGAAACTGGGAGGCAGAGGTTGCAGTGAGCCAAGATCATGCCATTGCACTCCAGCCTGGGCAACAAGAGCAAAACTCCATCTCAAAAAAAAAAAAAAAAAAGATTATAGGTTTTAAATCTTAGATATATATTTAAAATACAGTTATGCACCATACTGACAGTGGTCTCATAAGTCTATAATGAAGTTGAAAAATTCCTGTTGCCTAGTAGCCCTCCTAATGTCATAGCACAACACATTACTCACATGTCTGTGGTGATGCTGGCGTAAACACCCCTAATGTGCTGCCAGTTTTGTAAAAGTCTAGCATGTACAATTATGTCCAGTACATCATACTTGATAGTGATAACAAGCGACTGTTACTGGCTTATGTATTTACCATACGATACTTTTTTTTTTTTTTTTTTTTTTTGAGATGGAGTCTTTTTCTGTCACCCAGGCTGTAGTGCAATGGCTCGATCTCAACTCAGTGCAACCTCTGCCTCCCAGGTTCAAGCAGTTCTCCTGCCTCAGCCTCCTGAGTAGCTGGGTCTACAGGCACGGGCCACCATGTCAGCTAATTTTGTTTTAGTAGAGACTGGGTTTCACCACGTCAGCAAGGCTGGTCTTGGACTCCTGACCTCAGGTGATCCACCTGCCTCAGCCTCCTAAAGTGCCAAGATTACAGGTGTGAGACACTGTGCCCAGCCCATACTATACTTTTTATCATTATTTTTAGAGTGTACTCCTACTTATTTTTTTTAAAGTTAACTGTAAAATAGTCTGCAGCAGGTCCTTCAAGAGGTTTCCAGAAGAAGGCATTGGTGACATAGGACATGACAGCTCCATGCATATTATTGTCCCTGACGACCTTCCAGTGGAACAAGATGTGGAAGTGATAGGCAGTGATATGGAGGATCCTGATCCCTTGTAGGCCTAGACTAATGTGCTTGCTTGGGTCCAGTTTTTAATTAAAATTTTTAAAAAGTAAAAAATATTAAAAATTTTAGGCCAGGCACGGTGGCTCACACCTGTAATCCCACCACTTTGGGAGGCCGAGGTGGGCAGATCACGAGGTCAGGAGATCGAGACCATCCTGGCTAACACAGTGAAACCCTGTCTCTACCAAAAATACAAAATAATTAGCCAGGCATGGTGGCAGGCGCCTGTAATCCCAGCTACTTGGGAGGCTGAGGCAGCAGAATGGGGTGAACCTGAGAGGCGGAACTTGCAGTGAGCCGAGATCGCGTCACTGCACTCCAGCCTGGGCAACAGAGTGAGACTCTGTCTCCAAAAAAAAAAAAAAAAAAGAAAAGAAAAAAGATTAAAATAGAAAAAAGTTTATAGAATAAGGAGATAAAGATAGAAAATGTTTTTGTACAGCTGTACAGTGTGTTCATATTTTAAACTAAGTGTTATTACAAAAGGGTCAAGAAGTTAAAAAAATTAAAAGTTTATAGAGGCCAATTCTGGGCATGCTGCCTATGGGTTAACCCTGCTCTGCAAGGAGTAGTACCACGAAAAAAAAAAGGTAATTTATTGCAAAAGAAAGAAAATATTTTTAATAAACTTATTGCAGCCTAAGTGTACAGTGTCTCTGGTAGTGTAATGTCTCTGGTGTACGGTCATGTCCTTGGCCCTCACATTCACTCCCCACTCATCACTGACTCACCCAGGCAACTTCCAGTCCTGCAAGCTCCATTCACAGTGAGTGCCCTATACAGGTGGACCATATTTTACTTTTTTTTTTTTTTCCGAGATGGAGTTTCACTCTTCTTGCCCAGGCTGGAGTGCAGCGGTGCAATCCCGGCTCATTGTAACCTCCACCTCCCGAGTTCAAGTGATTCTTCTGCTCAGCCTCCCAAGGGATTACAGGGGTGTGCCACCACGCCCTGCTAATTTTTGTATTTTGAGTAGAGATGGGGTTTCTCCGTGTTAGCCAGGCTGGTCTCGAACTCCTGACCTCAGGTGATCTGCCTGCCTCGGCCTCCCAAAATGCTGGGATTACACGTGTGAGCCACCGTGCCCGGCCTTATTTTACCTTTCATATCATATTCTTACTGTACATTTTCTATGTTTAGATACATAAGTACTTACCATTGTGTTCCGATTGCCTACAGTATTCAGTTCAGTCATGCGCTGTGTAGGTGTGCAGCCCAGGAGCAATAGACTATACTGTATAGCCTAGGTGTGTAGTAGGCTATACTGTCTGGGATTGTGTAAGTACATTCTATGGTGTTTGCACAGAAATGCCTAGCGATGCGTGTCTCCAAACATATCCCTGTCATTAAGTGATATATGATTGTATAGTTTTGTATCTGTAATCGTATACATATGGTATAAAGCAGTTTGCCTTAAAATTACACTTACTTAACACATGGCTATAAAATTTTATAAAGCATGGATTTTTTTCTTATAAACCCCACAAACTTCCTCCTTCAGCTTCTTCTTCGACTGGTTTTGAGTATATTGCTTGAATATATTACTTTGGCCCCTCTGTTTTTCTTTTCTGACTGGCTTAACCCTTAGCATAAGCCAAAATCACTGAGCAAATTATATCCCTGGTTCTCTAGAAAACTTGATTGATGGTTGAATTATGATTCAAGAGTTCTAAATATTGATGTGAGGAGAAGGCGGAAAGTCGCAGGCATCTCTAAGAATCTGATGAAAATTCACAGCTAGTATGTCACTCTCAGCTGAGATTTTTGTCTCATTAAATGGGAAATAGCTTTGGGGTACTGGCTTGAGTCAACAGGTTCATATGAATCAGCTATAAATTGTCACCTGGATTAGGTCAGAGGGATCATAGGTATCCCTGGCCCTTGAAATAAGGGCTCTGTCTGACTTAGGGCAGTCACCCATCTCTTTGAACTTCAGTTTCTCAAAATGAGAATGACAATGATGAAAATTGCCCTCTGGAAGCAACGTCCTGAGGTGCTAGCCATCTGTTTGGAAATCAGCATTCGCTTGTGTGCACAATCAAAACAAGTGTAACCTGTCTGTTCCGCTGACTCTTCGGAGGTTGCTTTTACCACTATGACTTGTAGTTTAGTTTACCATTGGATTGCTTTATTTAAACTCTAATCTAGTTATATAAACACACTTCAGCACAATTTATAGGCTTGCGATTCTTTCTATCATGGCTGGCTCTTTTTTCTCTTCTTGAAACAAACCCTTGAGTCTAGACTTTGTCAGGTTGATACATGAGTTTGGGGACTGTTTATACAGAAACCATATACACATTCCAGAAACCTGCCTTGTTACTGATCTGCAATAAAGATGATAAGCCTTTGACTCATAAAAGGACACCAAAGATATCCTTTGAAGTGCAAACCCTGATCTACTACTGAAAAGGAGCACAAAGAGATTCCTCAAAACTTGCCTTGTTGCTTTAAGAAGAGGTGACTATTAATGAGAGAGCAACTGTATGGTAGAGAACTTTCTCATGATACAAACTGTTAGCAATGCAAGGGGCTGAGGAATCTGTAAATAGTGACTTTCCTCCTGGGGCAAGTGCTTAAGCATGACTGATTGACCATCCTCAAGAAACAGTATAAAAGGGATTAAATCAATCAATGGGAAAGAAGATGGATTTGTAGGTGCCTTTCAATTCAAATATCCTGTCTTCGATTTCTCCACTAAGCCTAGGAAGACAGGATTGTGGTAATGACTCAGTCCTAAAGAATAGATCCTTGTAAACAGTGAATGTGGCCACCCTACCATTGGTGACGTAGGGCAAGTGGTAGGGGTATATGTGTGGTAATCCACTGGGTGTTTTAGGCCAAGTATGTAGTCCAAAGAACACATTTCTAAACTTTTAAAACACAGGCAAATTATACTCAATAAATCAATGTTCAGTGACTGTTTCTTGCTAGTGCAGAGAAAAACAAACATAGAAATGGTCAAAGTTTACTTTGCCAATCTGTCATAGACTACAGACTATTAGGAGGGAGATCTCAGTAAAGGTCAGGCCTAAAGCAATGAGGAGAGAAAGGGAGCTCTTGGTCCTTCAGAGAGGACTGATGTCACAGTGTGATGACAGACTAGTACCAATGCACATGAGAAGCAAATCAGTCCCTGAAGCTTGACGCTATATATTCATCACAAATAAACCTGAAATGCATTACCTGGTCTCTTCTGAATCTCATATGGATCAGTATCTAAAGAGCAATAAAGTTCAGGAGCAGGCCGGATGCGGTGGCTCAAGCCTGTAATCCCAGCACTTTGGGAGGCCGAGACGGGCGGATCACGAGGTCAGGAGATCGAGACCATCCTGGCTAACACGGTGAAACCCAGTCTCTACTAAAAAATACAAAAAAAACTAGCCGGGTGAGGTGGCGGGTGCCTGTAGTTCCAGCTACTCGGGAGGCTGAGGCAGGAGAATGGCGTGAATCCTGGAGGCAGAACTTGCAGTGAGCCGAGATCCTGCCATTGCACTCCAGCCTGGGCGGCAGAGAGAGACTCCGTCTCAAAAAAGAAAAAAAAAAAAAGTTCAGGAGCTGTGACTTCTAATACAAATGACTATATGACTATAGATATAGTTATAGATAGATATAGTTATAGATCTAAAGATATGTGTACATATATTATTTTGGCCAATGATTTCTTCTCTTTCAATTACCAGAAAGTAAAAATAAAGAGATGAAACAGTAGTGCTTTTGTTACTTCTTTCTGGCTTTCATTATTGCTATCATTTTTCTTTTCTTTTGTTTTTTTGAGACTGGGTCTCACTTTGTCACCCAGGCTGGAGTGCAGTGGCGTGATCACGACTCACAGCAGCCTTGACCTCCCCAGGCTCGAGTGATCCTCCCACTTTAGCCTCCTGATTAGCTGGGACTACAGGTGTGTGCCATCATGCCCAGTTGATTTTTGTATTGTTTTTGTAGAGACAAGGCCTTGCCATGTTGCCCAGGTTGGTCTTGAACTCCCGGACTCAAGCAATCTACCTGCCTTGGCCTCCCAAAATGCTGGGATTACAGATGTCAGCCACTGCTCCTAACCTTCTTACTACCTCCTGTGTGCTGATGACTCACATCCTACTGTGGAATAGATATACTGCTTTTGCCTTCCCAGCATTGAATCCTCTTTGTCTAGAAATGACACCTTAACTTTCCTTTGGGGAACCACATCACTGTTCGCTTGAGTGCTTCTGGTGGGCCAAACCCCATCGCTGGCTCCAGATATGAGCTAGTAACCTAGGTATGCTGATATGGTTTGGCTGTGTCCCCACCCAAATCTCATCCTGAATTGCAATCCCCTTAATCACCATATGTTGAGGAAAGGACCTGGTGGGAGGTGACTGGATCATGGGGGCAGTTTCCCCATGCTGTTCTCATCATACTGAGTGAGTTCTTAGAAGATCTCCTAGTTTTACAGCCATCTGGCATTTCCCCTGCTTGCTCCTCTCCCTCTTGCTTGCTGCCATGTAAGACGTGCCTGCTTCCCCTTCTGCCATGATTGTAAGTTTCCTGAGGTGTCCCCAGCCATGCCAAACTGAGTCAACTAAATCTCTCTTCTTTATAAATTACCCAGTCTCACGCATTTCTTGATAGCAGTGTGAAAATAAACTAATACAGTAAATTGGTACCAGGCATAAGGTACTGTATAAAGATACTTGAAAATGTGGAAGTGACTTTGGAACTGGGTAACAGGCAGAGATTGGAATAGTTTGGAGGGCTCAGAAGAAGATGGAAGATGTGGGAAACTTTATTGCTTGCTAGAGACTTGTTGAATTGTTTTGACCAAAATGCTGATAGTGATATGAACAATGAAGTCCGGGCTGAGGTGGTCTCAGATGGAGAGAACTTGTTGGGAAATGGAGCAAAGGTCACTCTTGATGTACTTTAGCAAAGAGATGTTTTAGATATGAGTTCTAAATTTCTTTTCAAAGAATCAATATGTCAGTATGTTCAATTCTTTGCCTTCTACTTTTAAACTTAACTTCCTCATAAAGCAACCTTTTCGATTACCTGTTCCACCCTGACTCATTCCGATTACCTACTCCACCCTGATTCATTCCGATTATCTCCTCCGTCATAACCATATTTCCTGCCAAACTACCCACCCCGCCACTCTCTTTAAATTAGCCAACCAGAATTAGATTAGCCTGTGCGGTCTAACCCTAGCCAATAGGGGAAGGACACAGCAGCAGGGGCCACATGCGTTGGGGATAAGAACTCCTTCCCCTCCCTTGTCCAAGTGTGCACTTACCATTGCTTCATATGTAAGGGCGCAGCCTTCTATAGAAGTAGCTTGCCTTGCTGAGAATTAAAAATAAAATTTTATATTCAAGTGCTATTTCTTTTGTGGCACTGAAACTTTATTTATAACAGATAGGTGGCATTTTACCCCGGCCCTAGAGATGTGTGAAACTTTGAACTTCAGAGACGTAATTTAGGGTATCTGGGGGAAGAAATTTCTAAGTAGCAAAGCATTTAAGATGTGATCTGGGTGCTCTTAAAATCATTCAGTTACATGCATTCACAAAGAGATGGTTCGAATTTAGAACTTGCGTTTAAAAGGGAAGCAGAGCATCAAAGTTTAGAAAATTTGCAGCCTGATAATGCAACAGAAAATAAAAACCCATTTTGTAGAAAGAAATTCAAGCCAGCTACAGAAATTTGCATGAGTAACAAGGAGCCAAATGTTAATCACCAAGACACTGGGGAAAATGTCTCCAGGGCATGTCAGATGTCTTCACAGCAGCCCTTCCCATTGCAGGCCCGGAGGCCCAGGAGGAGGGGGAAAAAATGGTTTCGTGGGCCAGACCCAGGACCTTGCTGCTTCGTGCAGTCTGGAGACTTGGTTCCCTGCATCCCAGCTGTGACTAAAAGGAGCCAACTTGCAGCGCAGGCCATTGCTTCAAAGGGTGCAAGCCCCAAGCCTTGGCAGCTTCCACATGGTGTTGGTCCTGTGGGTGCCCAGAAGACAAGAATTGACGTTTGGAAACCTCCACCTAGACTTCAGAGGATATATAGAAATGCCTGGATAACCAGGCAGAGGTGTGCTGCAGGGGCGGAACCTTCATGAAGAACCTTTGCTAGGGCCGTGCAGAAGGGAAAAGTGGGGTTGGAGTCCCCTCACTGAGTCCCCACTGGGGTATTGCCTAGTGAAGGTGTGAGAAGAGGGCCACTGTCCTCCACACCCCAGAATGGTAGGTCCACTGATAGTTTGCACCATGTGCCTGGAAAAGCCACAGACACTCAACACCAGCCGTGAAAGCAACCAGGGTTGGGGGCTGCCCCCTGCAAAGCCACAGGGGCAGAGATGCCCAAGGCCATGGGAGCCCACCTTTGCATCAGCATGACCTGGTTGTAAGACTTGGAGTCAAAGGAGATTATTTCGGAGCTTTAAGATTTGATGACTGCCCTGGTGCATTTTGGACTTGCATGGGGCCTGTAGTCTCTTTGTTCTGGCCAATTTCTTTCATCTGGAATGGGAGCATTTATTCAATGCCTGTACCCCCATTGCATCTAGGAAGTAACTAACTTTCTTTTGATTTGACAGGCTCCCAGGTGGAAGGGACTTGCCTTGTCTCAAATGAGATTTTGGACTTGGACTTTTGGGTTAATGCCAGAGTTAAGACTGTGGGGTACTGTTGGGAAGGCATGATTGTGTTTTGAAATGTGAGGACATGAGATTTGGGAGGGGCCAGAGGTGGAATGATATGGTTTGCCTGTGTTCCCACCTAAATCTCATCTTGAATTGCAATCTTCATAATCCCCACATGTCAAGGGAGGGACCCAGTGGGAGGTGACTGAATCATGGGGGCAGTTTCCCCAATGCTGTTCTCATCATAGTGAGTGAATTCTCACGAGTCTGATGGTTTTATACGTGTCTGGCATCTCCCCTGCTTGCTCCTCTCTCTTGCTTGCAGCCATGTAACATGTGCCTGCTTCCCCTTTCACTATGATTTTAAGTTTCCTGAGGCCTACCCAGCCATGCTGAACTGCGAATCAAACCTCTTTCCTTTATAAACTACTCAGTCTTGGGCAATTCTTATAGCAGTGTGAAAATGAACTAATACATATGCCAATGGTTTATGAATGGAAATGTAACTCAAATTAGGCTGGTGGAAGCCAGTCCTAGGACGTTTCTGGGGATAGCAGGAGGTTTTGGAGAAACAAAGTATTAGTTCTTCAACTCAAGTTGCTGAGTTAGTAGGAAGTAAGCCTGGACCTAGGGTACCACCTAGAGAGAGATGTCTTGAGAATGAAGCCAACAAAAAAGAAAGGATAGTGAATGATGAAGAAAGGAACCATGTCCTGATGACATTTGTTAAGCCCCTGGATTCAGTCATTACTCAAGCCAAACCATTCCCTAAACTCTTCAGTCACTGAGCCAATATAAACACTTCCTTATGTTACACCCATTGGCATTAAATTTCTGTCATTTGCTCTCTCAAGTGACAAGAAATCAGAACGAAAGCCAAGCTGTGATGGCACATTATAAAGAACCCAATCCTAATCCATATAGTGGCACACGGGAGGGGTCTGGTTGGGCTGCCTTGAACAGACCCAGTGAGAACAGCTCAACTTACTGATACTTTTGAGACCTAACATGTCTTAAACCTTTATTGTCCAGCCTTTGGAGACACATTTAAAAAAAAATATATATATATATGATTTGTGTTCCAATGGGGAAGGCTCATAAGTTGTTAGGAGTTTAGACTGTATAGTGATTTTGGAAATCTAAGTGGTCCTGAGGTGATTCCCAGTGCATTCTTGGAGATGAGCATTTTATAAAGAGCACCAAGACATCTTTAAATAGTTTTGTCCATTTTAACTTGACTTTTTTGCATGTGTTGAAGTAAAGCAGATTTGCATGGTCTCAAGGGAATTAGGTTGGGGCCTGGGCTAACCATTTCTTCATCCTATGCTAGCTCATGTATAATGGGAATTCTACATTCTCAATTCATGATGAAGTGTGGGATGCTTAAGAAAATTATGTCATGCTAAGTCTAAGGGAACTGGTTGGCCATATTGAACATTTGTAAGTTTGTTTCCTCTGAAGGATTGTGGAGTTTCCAAATTCACTTTACTAAGTATGCATATTTAATTTGCATCCAATGAGATAAAGCAGCTGGGCAGAAACTAGAGCCCCTATATTAATGCACTCATTTGGGTGTCAGACTGGGGACTTTATACGCAGGCATCATCCAGATGAATGCATTTAAATTGTTCTAATCTACAAATTGAAGCAAAGTCTTTGCAGTTTGAAACCTTGGCAATGCTTCCATTACAACATATTTTCTGAAGCATTCAGAATTAAAGTGCTGATGCAGTCTCACTTTCTAGAAGCATGCTTTTTAAGCAGGAGAATCATGCGATCAGTTTCACATTATAGGGAAGATCATTTTGATGCTAACCAGAGGAGGGCCTAGAAGAGAGCAGGTGGCCAGGTGTGGTGGCTCACGCCTGTAATCCCAGCACTTTGGGAGGCCGAGGCGGGCAGATCACTTGAGGTCAGGAGTTCGAGACCAGCCTGGCCAACATGGTAAAATCCTGCCTCTACAAAAATGCAAAAATTAGCCGGTCATGATGGCAGGTGCCTGTAATCCCAGCTATTCAGGACGCTGAGGCGGGACAGTCGCTTGAACCCAGGAGGCAGAGGTTGCAGTGAGCTGAGATCATGCCACTGCACTCCAGCCTGGGCTACAGAGCAAGACTCCATCAAAAAAAAAAAAAAAAGACAGACAGCACGTGGGCAGGAAGGCAACTTTTATGATAAGCTGGCCAAGAGATGACCAAGAAATGACTAGAAGGTGATCCAAGACAGTGGCAGACAGTTTCCAAGGGACATTAGTAGAGTGCCTATGGGGGGTAGAATTGTGCCTCTCCCAGCAAAAGGTATGACCACCCGGAACTGTGAATGTGAACTTATTTGGATAAAGGTCTTTGCAGATGCAATGAAGGATCTCAACATTAGATCATCCCTGGATTAGCCAGGTCAGACCTGAATCCAATGATAGATGTCCTTAGAAGAGACAGAAGGGGAGAAGACACAGAGACACACGCAAAGGAGAAGGCCAGGAAAGGATGGAGGCAGAGATTGGAGTGATGCAGCCACAAGCCAAGGAATGTCTGGAGCCGCCAGCAGCAGAAGAGGCAAGTGTGGATTCTCTGCTAGAACATATGGAGGAAGCTTAGCTATGCCCACAGCTCCATTTCAGACTTCTGGCCTCCAAATCTGTGAGAAAATGTGTTCTTGCCATTCGAAGCCTGATATGGTTTGGCTGTGTCCCCATCAAAATCTCATCTTGAATTGCAGCTCCCATAATTCCCACACGTTGTAAGAGGGACCTGGTGAGAGGTAATTGAATAATGGAGACAGTTGCCCCCAGACTGTTCTCATGGTAGTAAATAAGTCTCATGAGATCCGATGGTTTGATAAGGGGAAACCCCTTTCACTTGGCTCTCATTCTCTCTTGCCTGCCGCCATGTAAGATGTGCTTTTCGCCTTCCACCATAATTGTGAGGCCTTCCCAGTCATGTGGAACTGTGAGTCCATTAAACCTCTTTCCTTTATAAATTACCCAGTCTCAGATATGTCTTTATCAGCAGCATGAAAATGGACTAATACAAAGCCACTAACTGTGTTGCTTAAATTCTGTTGCAGCAGCCAGAGGAAACTCAGATGTCCCCTGCCAAGAGGCACACCCAGCAATCACGTTTTGTTTTTTCTCATCTCACCACCTGTTTTAGGGACTAAAGATTACCACCTTAAAGCAAATATGCCTTCTTCTATAAAGAATTACTATAAGCTAAAGCTCTTCCCACTGACCTAGAAGAAGAAAGCAACACAACTTTTGGGGGACTGCAGGGAGAACAACTTTAATAAAAATGCCTCTCTTGGCCAGGCATGGTGGCTCACACCTATAATCCCAGCACTCTGGGAGGCTGATGTGGGTGGATTGCTTGAGCCCAGGAGTTTGAGACCAGCCTGGACAACATGGCAAAAACCTCATCTCCACAAAAAAATACAAAAAATTTGCTGAGTTTAGTGGCACATACCTGTAATCCCAGCTATTTGGGAGGCTGAGGTGGGAAGATCACCTGAGCCCAGGAGATCAAGATTGCAGTGAGCCGTGATCACACCACTGCACTCCAGCCTGAGCAATAAAGTAAGACCCCATCTCAATAATAATAATAATAATAAATAAAAATAAAAATGCTTCTCCCTTTTAGGAGCAGGAAGGATGGGAATGCAGAGATTAGGAAACACAGGGAGATGGTGGTTCTGAGTTACATGTAGAACACAAAATAAACTAGATTAGGTCAGTGTATCAAGACTCTTGGCTGCAAGACACATAAAGCTCATTTTAAACAGGCTGAAACAACAAAGGGAACTGATTGGCTCACATATTTGAAAAGACCCAAGGAAGGGCTGATGTGATCCAGCAGCTCAGGCCTGAAGACCCTGCTTCCCTCCACATCTCTGCCCTGCCTTGAACCATATGTGGGTATTAGAACTGTGGGTATGAGATTGCCCACAAGATTATAGACTGGAAAGAAAAAGGGTGAAACCACAAGAAACACCAGCATGGAATTATAGATAGAGGTAGAAGAATCAGCAAAGGAAACTAGGAAAAACCAGGCGTGTGTCTCCGAGGCGAAGACAGGAAGGGTTCCAGAAGGAGGGAATGGTTAGCAAAGGCAAATGCCACTGGGAGCTCCAGTAAGAGAACCACAGCAAATGTTCGCTGGGTTTGGTAATTTGATGTTTACTGATGACCTTGGCAGGAGCCGGTTGCTGAAGCAATGAAGACAGAAGACAGATCGTATGGGATGCAGACTGCATGGAAGGGGCTAGAGAGACAGAGCATTTATGAACTGAGAAATAAGTCAGGGAGAGAGAGGGAGAGAGAGACTGATAGAGTAAGGCCTTGGGAGGAGCTGGAAGGGCCACTTGAGAATAACAGAAGGGAAGGATTAACCTTGAACAGGAAAAATGTCTCTTCCTCCCATCCCTGAGACGGGAGAGAAATTGTAAGGATGATGTGGATGTAAACAAGTTGGCCCAAGTGCAGTGGCTCACACCTGTAATCCCAGCACTCTGGGGGGCCAAGGCAGGTGAATCACTTGAGGTCAGGAGTTCAAGATCTGCCTAGCCAACATGGTGAAACCCCATCTCTACTAAAAATACAAAAATTAGCCGGGAGGTGGCCCGTGCCTGTAGTCCCAGTTACTCTGGAGGCTGAGGTGGGAGGATCACTTGAACTTGGGAGACGGAGGCTGTAGTGAGCCAAGATCGCACCACCATACTCCAGCCTGGGTGACAGAATAAGACTCCACCTCAAAAAAAAAAAAAAAAAAGAGTTAGGGAGTGTGCATATGGGTGAGTGTAAGAGGAGACTGCGGGAAATTGAGAGAATGGTCTCTATTTGCACCCACTGAATAAGAATGTATTCATTTCCTGTGGCTGCTGTAAAAAAAAAAAATAGCACAAACACACTGGGTGGCTTAAAACAAGACACTTACCCTCTCACAGTTCTGAAGGTTCAAAGACAGAAATCAGGGCTACGCACCCTTTGCAACCAGCAAGGGAGAGTCAGTCCTTCCTGGTCTCTTTCAGCCTCTGGTGGCTCCAGGCATTCCTTGGCTTGTGGCTGCATCACTCCAATCCCTGCCTCCTTCTCACATGACCACCTACCCTCTGTGTTTCTCTGCCTTCTCTTCTTATAAATAGACCAGTCTTTTTTTTTTTTTNTTTTTTTTTTTTTTTTTTGAGATGAAGTCTTGCTCTGTTGCCCAGGCTGGAGTGAGATCTCAGCTCACTACAACCTCTGCCTCCCTGGTTCAAGTGATTCTCCTGCCTCAGCCTCCCAAGTAGCTGGGATTGTAGGCCCCTGCCACCACGACTGGCTAATTTTTGTATTTTTAGTAGAGACAGGGTTTTGCCATATTGGCCAGGCTGGTCTCAAACTCCTGACCTCAGGCCATCTGCCTGCCTTGGCCTCCCAAAGTGCTGGGATTACAGGTGTGAGCCACTGCGCCCGGCCGAGACCAGTCATTTTGGATGAATGCCCACCCTAATGACCTCATCTAACCTTGATTATCATGTGGTTGCAAAGGTTTAGCATGCATCCAGGTAGCTATTCGTGTGTCGGTTTTCCACCATGCCATAGATCGGTGCTAGACAGCAGCTACCAGCAACATATGACTATTTAAATTTAAATAAAATTTAAAATTCAGTTCCCAAGTACACAATAGCTAATGACTACCGTATTAGCGCAAATTATGGAACATTCTCATCATGGCAGAAAGTTCTGTGGACAGCACCATTCTAGAGTTTCTGAGGACTCTTGAACTAACTTTTTGTGGACTAGCATTCTATTGAGTCAAATGAAGAAACACTTACATTTCTTACTTTCTTGTCTTTTCCACGCATCCCAACCAGCGAACCCACAATCATCCCACCTACCAGCTTCTGCTCCTGCACCCAGGCTGGTAAGCATACCTGGAAAAACTATTCCGCTGACTTTCCTGGTATCCCCTCATGCTCCTTATCATAAAATAGGGAACACAATAGTGCTTATAAGACGTTGAAAGGATTATCATCATCTGAGGTCAGGGGTTCAAGACCAGCCTGGCCAATATGGGAAAGCCCCATCTCTAATTTTTGTATTGTAAAAATACAAAAATTAGGCGGGTGTGGTGGCATGAGCCTGTAATCCCAGCTACTCTGGAGACTGAGGCAGGAGAATCACTTGAACCCAGGGGTGGAGGTTGCAGTGAGCCGAGATCATGTCACTACACTCCAGCCTGGATGACAGAGCAAGACTCTGTCTCAAAAATAATAATAATAATAAAATAAAAATAGAAAAAAAAATTATGGAAAGAATTAAATGAGAATGCAAAAAAAAATGCCTAACATAATGTTTAGCAAATAGCAAATAGTAGCAGCTCAATAACTTAGGTATTTTTTACTTTTTTATTTTGAACCTCCGCTGGACCCTTACACATTGATCTTTTACTTGTTTGTGGTGAACTCTCTTTCCCATTTCCTTCAGTGACAATTCACAAGCTTTAACCATCTCTTTGTGTCCCTTCTCTGCCACTTTCTCTTATGACTTAAATACCATCCTTCTTGGCTAGGCGCAGTGGCTCACGTCTATAATCTTAGCACTTCGGGAGGCCGGGGCGGGTGGATTGCCTGAGCTCAGGAGTTCGAGACCAGCCTGGGCAACATGGCAAAATGCATCTCTACAAAAAAAATACAAAAAAAATTTTAGCCAGCAGTGGTGGAGAGCACCTGTAGTCCCAGCTACTCGGGAGGCTGAAGCACGAGAATCACTTGAACCCAAGAGGCAGAGGTTGCAGTGAGATCATGCCACTTCACTCCAGCCTGGGTGACACAGTAAGACTCTGTCTAAATAAATACATAAATAGGGCCGGGTGCAGTGGCTCACACCTGTAATCCCAGCACTTTGGGAGACTGAGGAGGGTGGATCATGAGGTCAGGAGATCAAGACCATCCTGGCTAACACGGTGAAACCCTGTCTCTACTGAAAATATAAAAAATTAGCCAGGCATGGTGGTGAGCGCCTGTAGTCCCAGCTACTCGGGAGGCTGAGGCAGGAGAATGGCGTGAACCCAGGAGGCGGAACTTGCAGGAAGCCGAGATCACGCCACTGCCCTCCAGCCTGGGAGATACAGCGAGACTCTCTCAAAAAAAAAAATAAATAAATAAATAAATAAATAAATAAATATCATCCCCAAGGCTTACATGCTTAAGTGCTAATCCCAGGACCTGTGAATGTGACTTTTATGGAGACAAAGTTTTGCAGATATCAAGTTAACATAAGGTCATTAGGGTAACTGGTGTCCTTATAAAAAGGGAAAATTGGCCAGGCACAGTGGCTTACGCCTGTAATCCCAGCACTTTGGGAGGCCGAGGTGGGCGGATCACCTGAGGTCGGGAGTTTGAGACCAGCCTGACCAACATGGAGAAACCCCGTCTCTTCTAAAAATACAAAATTAGCCAGGCGTGGTGGCGCATGCCTGTAGTCCCAGCTACTCGGGAGGCTGAGGCAGGAGAATCGCTTGAAGTCGGTAGGTGGAGGTTGCAGTGAGCCGAGATTGTGCCACTGCACTCCAACCTGGGCAACAAGAGCAAAACTCCATCTCAAAAAAAAAAAAAATTTGGAAACAGACACAAACACAAGGAAGAAGTGAAGAGACACAGGGAGAAGACGGCCTCTACACACCTTGGAGAGAGGCTGGAGCAGAGCTTTCCCTTACAGCCCTGAGAAGACACCCACCTTGCCAGCAGCTGGATTTTGGACTCAGCCTCTAGAACTGTGAGACAATACATTTCTCTTGTTTAAGTCATCTAGTTTGTGATAATTTGTTAAGGCTGCCCTCGCAAACTAATACAGGGACCACAGAGCCGTCCTCTGTCTATCCCTGGAATTCTCTCAGAAACAGGGTGCTGCTGCTCACAGAGTTAAAAGAATTCACTCCAGGCGAAGCATTGATCTGGTTCTCACACTTCAACTCTTCCTGTTTGTTCCTCCTGGCACATAAAGAATCGTTTGCCAGCAGCCAGCAGTCTAATCATTAAGAGGCTGGGAAGGGAGACATCAAAGCGGTAAACAGCACACAGAACAGTGTTACTTGAGCAATTCGCTTAAGAAACCACTTTTTATCTTCTCGGAGAGCTAGATGCATAAATTGTCTGCAGTTGTCTTTGGGGAGAGTTGACGAGATCTGCAGGGGAGGAGTTACTGGTATGGCCAGTGAGTATACTGAATACTGATTCTAGGAAAATTAGGAAAACACTTCTGTTGTTTTTGCTACTGTAACCCCGGCTACTTCACCAAACTTCTACTGAAGGGGTGGCCTGCCCCTCCACACTTGTGGGTGTTTCTCGTTAGGTGGAACGAGAGACTTGAGAAAAGAAATAAGACACAGAAACAAAGTATAGAGAAAGAAAAGCGGGGCCCAGGGGACCGGCGCTCAGCTTACAGAGGACCCAGCACCGGTCTCTGAGTTCCCTTAGCATTTATTGATAATTATCTTTACCATCTTAAACATCAAGGAGTGGCTGGACATCAGGATCATGATAGGGGTAGGAATCAATCAGGTATAGTTTAAGATATATGGTATTCAAAAATCCCTTGACATGAAAATCGTTAAAGGAAAATGCTGTACTTTTGATTTTTTATATTGCAAACGTCTCCATAAACTTTATAGGCAGCATTGCTCCAGCTATCCCACCTTTATTCCTAAAGGCGCGTTTTTCTCCTTCGCTCAGCGTAAACAAAGCACACAATGGTTTACACCGAGATGTTCCAGTTGCCAGGGACGGGCAGGATTTTCGTAACCAGCAGGCTGCCTTCAGTACTTGTTTAACAAAGACACATCCTGCACAGCCCAATACCATTAAGCCTGAGTCACCAAACACAGTCTCTTGCAAGGGACAAGGTTGCGGGTAGGCCGTCACAGATTAACAGCATCTCAAATACAGAACCAATGGGTCTCTTATGTCTACTTCTTTCATATATAGACACCAGTAACAGTCTCTTTGTTTTCCCCACATTCTACTGTGTTGTTTTTCTCCCATTCTCTGACCCCCTCCTCTCAAGTAAGCCATATTTTGTGCAGATCTTCGGTCTTTGAGGAATGTGTTTTTTCCATTTTCTCCCTCCCAGCCCTGCCCCTCTTCTTTTCCTGACCTTTAGGTCCTCCACTTTAGCTGAGGGACTCTAAAAACTTAACTACCACTTTCCCACATCTCAAAGGAAGATAACAGTGATGGCCATTAAAACACTGTTCAGCCAGGCACAGTGGCTCCTGCCTGTAATCCCAGCACTGTGGAAGGCCCAGGCGAGTGGATCCCTTGAGGCCAGCAATTTGAGACCAGCCTGGGCAACATGGCGAAACCTCATTTCTATTAAAAATACAAAAATTAGCTGGTTATGGTGGCCCATGCTTGTAATCCCAGCTTCTCACGAGGCCGAGGCAGGAGAATCGCTTAAACCCAAGAGACAGAGGTTGCAGTGAGCTGAGATGCTGCCACTGCATTCCAGCCTGGGCGGCAGAGCGAGTGAGAACACTGTTCAATTCAAAAAAAGAACACTGTTCAATTACCTCTAGAGGAAAGCAGGAATGATTAAAATTGGTATCGCTAGGGCACCAGGAAACAAATTTTAGACTGACAGATCACAGCCTAGTGTCTACTTAGACTATTATTTTTGCATTGATTTGTCTATAGTTAACATCACACAGACCATCAAGGAGTAACTGCAAAACTGATACCAGGGAATTAAAATACACTTCTAAAATATAAAGTTCTATATAAATTATAAATCATCTTTCTTAGTGGAGGTTGCTCTTCTATATCAGCTTTCTTTCTCTGAGCCTCTCATGATGTCTCATTACCTTTTGCTGAACGCAGCAGGCTGTTCAATGCTGTTCTCACTATCAACTTTTAAGCCGTGGGTGCCATGATTATACAGCTGAAGGAGCTTATTTTCCAGAAGATTTATGAAACCTTTGGGAGTCATCTGCTTTGACAGAACCCTTTGTGGAATAAGGGAAGGGATAAATAAATATACAGTCCTGCATCACTTAACCTAAAAAATACGTTCAGAGAAATGCAACAGCAGACAATTTTGTCGTTGTGTGAACAGCATAGAGTGAACCCACAAAAACCTAGATAGAATAACCTGCTACACACCTAGGCTATAGTATAGCCTATTTCTTCTAGGCTACAAGCCTGTACAGCATGTTACTGCACTGAATACTGTAGGCAGCTATGACATGTTGGTAAGATTTAATATCTGTGTATCTAAACATAGAAAAGGTACAGTAAAAATGTGGTGTTATAATCTCATGGGGTCACTGTCACACATGCAGTCTCTTGTTGACCAAAACATTGTGTGTGGTACATGACTATAGAGATAAATGCTAGGATTTCTGGCCCAAAGGTTTTGTATATATGTATGCATACATATATGTATATACATGCAAAGGTTTTATATATTTGTGTATATATATAACCTTTGGGTTACATATACCTATATATGTATGTACATATACCTTTATATATACCCCAAAGGTTATATTTGTATGTATGTGTATATAAAATCTTTGTATGTCTATACATATATATATATAACATTTGGGCCAGAAATATATGCATATATATGTACACATACATACAGATATCTATCTATCTATCACAGATAGAGATAGTGAGAGAGAGAGAGAGTATGAGATCTGTATTATGTGTACACATTTGAATACAGACCAGGGCTCAACAAACTTTTTCAGTAAATAGTTTAGGCTTCACAAGCCACATATTGTCTCTGTGGTATATTCCTCATTTTATTATAATCTTGTAAACATAATAACCAGGCTGGGCATGGTGGTTCATCCCATGCTGTAATCCCAACACTTTGGAAAGCCAAGGCACGAGGATCTCTTGAGACCAGAAGTTTGAGACCACCCTGGGCAACATAGTGAGACCTCGCCTCTAAATATATATATATATTTTTTTAAATTAGCGCACCTGTAATCCCATCTACGAGGCTGAGGTGGGAGAATCACTTGAGTTTGGGAGGTTGAGGCTGCAGTGAGCAGTGAGCATGCCACTGTACTCCAACCTGGGTGACAGAGTGAGACTGTCTCTAAAAAACATAAACATTAAAAATGAATACATGTAGGGCTAGGCACGGTGGCTCATGCCTATAATCCCAGCACTTTGGGAGGCCGAGACGGGCGGATCACGAGGTCAGGAGATCGAGACCATCCTGGCTAACACAGTGAAACCCCGTCTCTACTAAAAATACAAAAAATTAGCCAGGCGAGGTGGCGGACGCCTGTAGTCCCAGCTACTCGG
>NW_016808851.1:1273683-1301912 GCF_001698545.2 Rhinopithecus bieti
AAAAAAAAAAAAAAAGAAAAAGAGTACATGTAATAACCATTCTTCAATCTCAGGCTATCCAAAAACAGGCCATGGGTCATAGTTTGGCAAACCTTGATGTAGACCATCTAGATGAAAACGTTTGTTTGGGAATTTAATAGAAAATGTTACCAGTAATTAGACTGTGTCAAAAGTAGGAAGTAGGAAAATAGGAATGTTTAAAATCTCATCAATAATAATAGTTAGGAATAACCTAATCTGTACATTTTAGGGCCATTTTTTTTAAGAAAATGTTTTACATATCAAAATATTTAAGTCCACCCATTTTAGCTCTTAGCTTAGGAACAAAAAAACTTCATTTGGTTTTTCTCATAACAAATTGGGATTTTAACCTCTTGTTTTCAAGTGTATATTTTGTCATTTGAAAGAGAAGTGTGATATTTTCTTCCTCCCTGAAATTTCTTTCACAATAGGATTGAGTAGCTGAGAAGGACTTTGTTTCATCAAAGCCTGTTTGTTGAAAAGAGAAAATGACCCAAAGCCCAACAGTAGCAAAGAGATTTGGCTTCTAGCTAGCCAATTACTAGCCCAGTGAACTTGAGCAAGAAAACTTGATTTTTTTTTTTTTTCGAGATGGAGTCTCACTTTGTCACCCAGGCTGGAGTACAGTGTCTCAATCTCGGCTCACTGCAACCTCTGCCTCCTGGGTTCAAGCAATTCTCCTGCCTCAGCCCCCCAAGTAGCTGGGACTATAGGCGCATACCACCAAATCCAGCTAAATTTTGTATTTTTTTAGTGGAGATGGGGTTTCGCCATGTTGACCAGGCTGGTCTCGAACTCCTGATCTCAGGTGAACCCCCCACCTTGGCCTCCCAAAGTGCTGGGATTACAGGCGTGAGTCACCACGCCTGGCCCAAGAAACTTGATTTCTCTGGGACTCAACTTTACTCTCAAGAGTGTGTGAGGATCAGATTAAAGCATATGCAAAAGGACTTTATAAAGGTGTAAAGGATTTGTACATGAAAGTTATTATCTTTTTCATATTCTTCATGCTTCAATATTCCAGTGCTCAAAATGATTTCCAAGAGGCCATTTGTATCCAGATGAAATATTCATCCCTTGAATCCATTCTTTAAATAAACATTCGTGGAGACTCAGGCGCTGAGCAGTGGTGTGAAAACAGAATTAGCCTCCACCCTTAGGGGACTTACAGCCTCAGGAATCATAGCTAAAAGACAAGAGGAGGCACTGTTAGGGCCCAACACTTGGTTTCTGATGCCATGTTTTGGTTTAGGGATTTTTGAGTCTTCTGCAACTAAATGAGGTCAAATTATACTCATTATATTAAGTGCCCAGTAATACATTTAATATGCAAAATTCAAAAGATTCAAATGCAGGAAACAACAGGTGTTGGAGAGGATGTGGAGAAATAGGAACACTTTTACACTGGTTGGGTGCGATTGTAAACTAGTCAACCATTATGCGAAAACAGATGCGCCAATTCCTCAAGCGATCTTAGAACTAGATGTACCATATTGACCCAGCCCATCCCACTACTGGGCTATATACCCAAAGGATTATAAATTATTTAACTACAAAGACACATGCACACGTTATGTTTTATTGCGGCACTATTCACAATAGGCAAAGACTTTGGGAATCAACCCAAATGTCCATCTGTGACAGACTGGATTTAAGAAAATGTGCACCACTATACACCATGGGAATAACTATGCAGGGCCAGTAAAAAGGCATGAGTTTGCGTCCTTTTAGGCCGACATGGATGCAGTTGGAAACCATGCATTCTTAGCAAACTAACAAGAAGAGAAAACAAACACCGCCATGTCTCACTCATCAGGTGGGGGAACCTGAACAGATGAGATCACTTGCGACTCAGGAAGGGGGAACATCACACACTGGGCCTATCATGGGGAGCTGGGGAGGAGGTGGAGGGATTGCATTTGGCGGGAAGTTATTATACATGATATAAATGATGAATTGATGGGTGCTGGACGAGTTGATGGGTGTAGCACACCAACATGGCATAAGTATACATATGTAACAAACCTGGCACGTTATGCACATGTACCTAGAACTTAAAAGTATAATAAAAAAAATAAAATAAAATAAAATAAAAAAAGATTCAAATGAGTCTGCAGCCAAAAGTCACTGTGCTGGGTTAAATAGTATCCCACCAAAATTCGTGTCTACCGGGAACCTATGTATGTGAACTTATTTGGAAATAGATCTTTGGCAGATGTAATCAGATGAGGTCATGCTGGATTAAAACATGCTCTAAATCCAATATGACTGGTATCCTTACAAGAAGAAGGAAATTTGGACACACACACAGAGAATGCCATGTGACAATGAAGGCAAAGATTGGAGGGATTCCTCTATAAGCCGAGGCATGCTAAGGATGGCCAGCAACCATCAGAGTTAGAAAGAAGCAAGAAAGGACCTTCTCTTAGAACATTTGGAGAGAGTTTGACTCTACAGACACCTTGATTTCAGACTTTCAGTCTCCAGAACCGTGCGAGAGAAATTTCCCTTGTCTTAAGCCATCCAGTTTTTGGTACCAGCCTGGGAACCTAATATAGTCACGCTCCACACTGCTGGCCCAGCATCCAGTTCCTCTTCTTAGATATGCCCAATCTCATCCATTTCTTGGGAATTCTCTCAGCAGCACATTAAGGTTGCCCTTCATCTTGCTTTTTTCAAGTAACGTTGTATATTGAAAGTCATTGCAGATGAGTAGCAAAGAGCTTCTTATTCTTTTCTATGGCTACATGGCCTCCTGCAACAGAATCCAGTAGGAAAACAGTGTGTTAAAAATATATTTTAGAAATATCACTCTAGGGCCAGGCGTGGTGCCTCACGCTTGTAATCCTAGCACTTTGGGAGGCCGAGGCAGGCGGATCACTTGAGGTCATGAATTCGAGACCAGCCTGGCCAACATGGTGAAACCCCATCTCTACTAATAATACAAAAATTAGCCAGGTGTGTTGGGTGCTGGTAATCCTAGCTATTCCAGAAGCTGAAGCAGGAGAATTGCTTGAACCATCAGAGAGGGGGAGGTTGCAGTGAGCCAAGATCTCGCCACTGCACTCCAGCCTGGGCGACAGAGTCAGACTCCACGTCAAAAACAAACAAACAAAAACAACAACAACAACACTGGCCACTGTTAAAAACTGACAGAGCTTTGAAGAAAAGCAGGTGAGAGATGATGAGGGCCTGTTATGGGGATAAAGACGAGGGAGAGGAGTCTAGAATTAACAAAACGTCGGGGGAAGTACAGGTTAACATTCACCTTTGGAGGTCGTGGGCATGCAGGTAGTGCATTAGTTTTGTAGGGCTACCGTAACAATATACTACAGACTGGGGAGCTTAAAAGAACAAGAATTTATTCTCTCACAGTCTGAAGGCTAAAAGTCCAAAATCAAGGTGTATCAGGCATGCTGTCTCTGAAGGCTCTAGGGATGATCCTTCCTTGACCTTCTAGCTTCTGGTGATGCTGGTAATCCTAATGTTCTTCCTCTTTCAGGGGCATAACTCCAATCTCTACCTCCCTTGTCACTCTGAGTTCTCCCTGTATATCTGTCCCTGCATGTCTTCTCTCTTCTCTATTAGGACATCACCCTACTCTAATATGACCTCATCTTAACTAGTTATATCAATGATGACTCTGTTTCCAAATAGGGTCACAATTTGAGGTCTAAGAAGGACACGAATTTAGGGGTGATACTATTCAACTCAGTATAGGTGGCAACCATCACACGGCAAAAGAGATCTCAGAAGTAGAGTGTGCACAGTGAGAAAAGGTACAGACATAGGACCCTGGAAAATGCCTCCAGGCGAAGGGTGCATGGAGGATGTGCAGCCCACACAGAGGCCCGAGAAATGGTGATCAGGCCCTCAGAGAGGCAGGAGGAAAAGCGGGAAAGAGTGGCAACCAAAGATGTCACAGAACATGAGTAGGTGACTTTATTGTAGTTGCTGTGGAGTGATGGGCAGAAGGCAAGTTACAGTGAGTTGAGGAACAAATAGAAGACATGGAAGACAAAGAGGTGAAGACCGTGTAAACTACTCTTTCCAAAAGTTTGTTAGAGGGTTTGTGGGATTCACTTGGTGGTCTGAGTGAAAGCACCCAGCAGAGAACAAGTGGTTAAAGATAGAGAAGAAAGAAGATTTAATTCATGGAATGAAATTCTGAAGAAAACACAAAGGAATAAGATTCCAGGTCAGGGCTGGGCGCAGTGGCTCACCCCTGTAATCCCACCACTTTGGGAGGCTCTGGCGGGCAGATCATAAGATCAAGAGATGAAGACCATCCTGGCCAACGTGGTGAAACCCTGTCTCTACTAAAACTACAAAAATTAGTTGGGTGTGGTGGCGGGCGCCTGTAGTCCCAGCTACCTGGGAGGCCGAGACAGGAGGACTGCTTGAACCAGGGAGGCAGAGGTTGCAATGAGCCGAGATCACACTACTATACTCCAGCCTGGCAACAGAGCAAGACTCGGTCTCAAAAAGAAAATAATAAATAAATAAATAAATAAAAAATAAAAAATCCAGGTCAGGTGCAGTGGCTCATGCCTGTAATCCCAGAACACTGGGAGGCCGAGGCAGGCAGACTGCTTGAGCTCAGAAGTTCAAGACCAGCCTGGGAAACATGGCAAAACCCCTCTTTACAAAAAATACAAAAATTAGCTGGGCGTAGTGGCATGTGCCTGTGGTCATAGCTACTTGGAAGACTGAGGCAGGAGGATGGCTTGAGCTGGAGAGGCAGAGGTTGCCGTGGGCCGTGATGCACCACTGTACTCCATCCTGGGTAACAGAGTTAGACCTTGTCTCAAAAAAGAAGGAAAGGAAAAGAAAAGAAAGAAAAAGGAATAAGATTCCAAACACAGGTGGAAGAATTAGAATTGTACAGAGAGGATAGAATTGTACAGAAGAATTAGAATTGTACAGGGAAGAGAGGAAAAGGATCTCTTACCTGGAAACAAGAGAGGAGGATGAATGATACAGATAACCATAGGGTCAGTGGGTGGTAGAAGGCAGGAAGCTCTGACAGTCCTTGCTTTTTGGCCTCTGCTTTCTCTGTGAAGCAGAAGGTAAGGTGGGTCTTCTACAGGAACAGGTTGGGGTGGGAGTCAGAAGAGCGCTGCAGCTATAATAGAGAGGTAGCCGGGTGCGGTGGTTCACACCTATAATCCCAGCGCTTTGGGAAGCTGGGGTGGGTGGATCACCTGAGGTTGGGAGTTCGAGACCACCCTGACCAACATGGAGAAATCCCATCTCTACTAAAAATACAAAATTAGCCCAGTGTGGTGGCACATGCCTGTAGTCCCAGCTACTCAGGAGGCTGAGGCAGGATAATTGCTTGAACCCAGGAGGCGGAGGTTGCGGTGAGGCGGAGATTGCGCCATTGCACTCCAGCCTGGGCAAAAAAAGCGAAACTCCGTCTCAAAAAAAAAAAAAAAAAAAAAGAAAAAATAGAGAGAGGTAAAGATTTGGAGGAAAGGACACGAGGATGGGCACTGAATATTGTTTCCACATTAATATCAAAGACTTTCTAGTTCCAAACGTATATGTGTTGTTGATATCCTGTAAGTTATGTTGATGGTTTTCTTTTAATAAAACTTTTGCCATAATAAGGTGCTAAAGGTGCTTGCAAATGAGGATTTCAGGGCAGTCCAGTAGGGTGTGTTCTTCCAGGTTTCTGGCTGGGAGGTCAAGTCAAGTGAAACATGGTTCCTCTTCTTCCCCGCCCCTCCCCAGCCGCTGTACCATAGAGCCACCGGGACTCTTAATGCCTTCGGTATCTCAGACACAAGGCTTACATGTGACCCAGGCAGAAAAGGCAAGAGAAAGTGCACTTGGCCAGACCCTTCAGGCAGCAGATGGAACTTCTAATCCTGAGCTACCAGTTTGACTTATATTTTTTACAAAGTTCCCTTAATTCTATACTTTATATGTAAAAACGTTTTGGCCAGGCGCGGTGGCTCACGCCTGTAATCCCAGCACTTTCAGAGGCCGCGGAGGGTGGATTGCCTGAGGTTAGGAGTTTGAGACCAGTCTGGCCAACATGGTGAAACCCCATCTCTACTAAAAATATACAAAAATTAGCTGGGTGGGGTGGCATGTGCCTGTAATCCCAGCTACTCAGGAGGCTGAGGCAGGGGAATTGCTCGAACCAGGGAGGTGGAGGTTGCAGTGAGCCGAGATCACGCCACTGCACTCATTATTTTATTTGAATTTCACCACAAGTTTGTTAAGTCCTTGTATTATCCTCATTTAAAAGCCGAAAAAGGCCAGGCATTTTGGCTTACACCTGTAATCCCAGCACTTTGGGAGGTCAAGGCAGGAGGATCACTTGAGCCTGGGAGTTTGAGACCAGCCTGGGCAACAGAGCAAGACTCCATCTCTACAAAAAATTTAAAAATTGGCCGGGCATGGTGGCATGTACCTTTAGTCCCAGCTACTCAGGAGGCTGAAGCAGAAGGATCACTTGAGCCCAGGAGGTGGAGGCTGCAGTGAGCTGTGATTACACCACTGCACTCCAGCCTGGGCACTCTTTCTTTAAATAGCCAGATTGTTGAATGACAGCTGAGTGATCATAGGTGAAATAAAATGGAGTCCCAGCTTTGATCCTTTGTCTTTAGTCACTGTCATCTCCTCTTCCTCTTCTCTTTTTCATGGAACTGACATTAACTGAGTGGCTGTGACATGCTAAGGCCCTGTGCTAAGCTGGAGATCCAGTGGGGTGCCACAGGCACAGTCCAGCCTGCCTCGTGGCGCCCCGGCAGCTGGCAGGCAAGCAGGAAGTTAGCAATTAGAGCACCGTGTGCTCAGGGGTGTGATGGGGTGAGCGCAGGGGGCCGAGGGGCACCAGGCAGCATAGCCAACCCAAACCTGGACAGGCAGAAAAGGCTTCCATGAGAAGTACTGTCTGCATTGAAGGGTCAACGATGAGGAGTGTCAGCTGGGGGAAGAGCTTTGCAGAGCCTCAGACACCCTTACTTCAGGCCCAGCAAGCCCAGATCTGCAGGGGCAGGGTTTTAGCCAGCCTCTGCCTCAGGCAGCTCCTCTCCCCGGCACTGGCCTCACCAGCCACCTCTTAGGGGAGGATGCAAACCAGGAGAACCAGAGGCCCAGATCTGCAGTACCTGTGTGGTTGGTTATTTAATGCTCATCTCTACCTGTCCAGCAGGGACAAGAGGGTTGGAGAGCATGTGCCTTGTTCACAACTGCATCCCCAGTGCCTAGAACAGTGCCTGGCCGAGACAGCATTCTAGTTATTTAGATGGTAGAGGAAACAGGTGGATGTGTGGTCCCTTTAACACTGACCATTTCTACTTGTGGGCAGGGAGACCAGGGAGGAGCCTGGGGTGAGGGAAGCTCCCATACCTAGGAGATTTTCGAAGTCAGAAACATACTCGAAAGATGCTCATGGCCTCTCATCTGCCTTTCTTCACCAGCCCTCATGTTGTACTTGGTGAATATGCCACTCCAACTTTAAAGTTTCTTCCTAATAAGAGAGATCTAGGTTTAATTAAACCCAAGTAATAGAAAACAAGGGCATCTGGGCACATTCGGCTCACACAACAGGATTCCCTACTTAGCCTGTCCACTAAAGGGAGTTTCTACTGTCAAAGTTATTACTGCCCTCTGTGTGAAAGAAGAAATGTGTACAAAGCACTATGAGTCAATAATTGTTGATTGACAGTGATTGGCATGTAATATTGGTGCCCCAAAAGAAATTTTAAAAACAGATTTCTTTAATCTTCGAAAAATGCCACGTGAAGAGGGTCTTCATTCTCGGTGTTACTCTCCCCATCATGCCAGCTCCCCCTATATTCCTGTTGATTTGAGGGATTATTCTTAACAGAAATAAGTTGATTTATTCCTGTTGATTACAGGGATTCCTGTAATCCCCGATGTATTCCTGTTGAGTTTGTCCCAAGTTCAGTGCCAAAATTGCTCTGGTTGGGAGAAAACTTGAAAATGGCCATTGTCCAAACCTAAAGCTGTTCCCAGCTGGTCCTAAGGCTACAGATGTTTCTCCACACAGCCCAAATCACAGAGACAGGGAATTGGCCTACACATGGTGCTTCAGAGGCTCCGCTGAAGCCGACCCAAGCGGAGTCTACTCTACATACTTGGGACCCTGCAGGACCCAGATAGAGATGTAGACCTTGGACCATCGCATCTAGTGGCAGTAATATTTATTGAGCACTTACTATGTGCTGGGCACAGTTACTCATTTAATACTCGCATGATCCCCAAGGAAGAAGTTACCATCATCATCCCCATCTTATAGATGCAAAAACTGAAGCCCAGAAAGATTAAGTCACTTGTGCAAAATATGGCAGGGCCCAGACTTGCTGCCAGGCAGGCAGGTAGGCATCAGAGGCGGCATGCTTAGCTGCAAGGCTATGTTGCTTTTGTCCAACTCTTGCCTTTTTTGCTGTTGTAGCCATTTTTGTTTTGCCAACATACAAAAAGAGTTTAATAAGTGAAAGGTATCTAAAGTCATTCAGTCTCTTCTTTCCCTCTAGAAGCCAAAGCTGGAGAAATTCCAATCACAGCAGCACTGAGCATAGACATTCTCCTTTTAAATGCAAAGAGCTTTGAGAAGAATAACTTCGGCCTGAAAAGAGAGCTCCCTGGGGCCCAGGACCTTCTTTGTCTGCATGCCCAGGACTAAGCAGGGTATCAGGTAGTGGGTGCCCAGTAAGTATTTCTTGAATTAACCTTGGGGAGTATTTAATGGTTTCATGTACCTTGCTTTATGAGAACAAACTTTTGTTGAGTGATTGCTTTAGCCTCCTAGTCTGTTAGGCCCTAAATATAGCAGAGAATGTAATCTAGTTCCTGTCTTAAAGGAGCTTCCGGCCTGCTGGGAGAAGAAAGAGACTAGTAAGCAGACAATTACAGAAAAATAAAGCCACTGTGGGTGTGTATAGCACTGCTCTATGGGAACACGCCGCAGGGACAGCCTAACCCAATCTAGGCGTGTGCATGGGAGGATTAAAGGACTTTCCAGTAGTGCGGGGCGGCTGGAATCTATGGTGGTCCCAGGAGGAGTGGCCCCAGGAGGAGTGCCTTCAGAGGAGGCTGGGGAGGGAAGGAGGCCAGATCACAGCGGGTTTGTACACAGACAGGGTCCAGGTGGGCCAGGCCATGCCCTACATTTTGGCATAGCTGTTAATAGTCTCCCATTACTCACTAGAGCATTCCAATCAATTATGCAGACATCCTATTTATATTTATGTAATATGTACTCTCTCTCTCTATATATATGTATATACACACACACACACACATTTATACACTATAGACTAAGGACTTGAACTTCATCCAACCACTTGCATTGCAAATGTAGAGAAATGTTAAGATGATAAGATATGCCAGGCGCGGTGGCTCACACCTGTAATCCCAGCACTTTGGGAGGCTGAGGTGGGCGGATCACAAGGTCAGGAGATCGAGACCATCCTGGCTAATATGGTGAAACCCTGTCTCTACTAAAAATACAAAAAATTAGCCAGGCGTGGTGGCAGGCGCCTGTACTCCCAGCTACTCGGGAGGCTGAGGCAGGAGAATGGCATGAACCCAGGAGGCGGAGCTTGCAGTGAGCCGAGATCCTGCCATGGCACTCCAGCCTAGCTGAGATCGTACCACTGCACTCCAGCCTGGGTGACAGAGCGAGATTCCATCTCAAAAGAAAAATAAATAAATAAATAAATAAGATCAATAGAATGTAGATTTGACCTGGGAAGAAGAGTAGTAGTCAGAGTCCAGTTGTGCACATATGTAACTGCCCACACCCTGCTTCAGGGGTTCTGCGTCAGAATCCCTTGGGGTTTTCATAAAATGGAGAGTCACCCTAACTCAATCAGGTTCTCTAGAGGAGAAGCTGGGGAAACTGTAGGGTTAACAAGCCACCCAGGTCATTTTCATGCGCTCCAAAGTATAGAAATCACAGACTGAAACGTCACCAAGCTAACAGGTGCCTGAATGAGGTAGGGACGCTGTGTCTGCTGAGGGACAGGTCCTCAGTCCCCACAGAGTCTACTCTGGGTATCCAGGGGCAGAGGAGGACATCCGCTCCCGGGACTGGGGGGAGAAAATAAGGTAAGAGCCATAACTAACCACCAGGCCAGGCAAGGTGGCTCAAGACTGTAATCCCAGCACTTTGGGAGGGCGAGGTGGGTGGATTTCTTGAGGCCAGGAGTTCAAGACCAACTGGGCAAACATGGTGAAACCCTGTCTCTACGAAAAATGCAAAAATTAGCTGGGCATGATGGTGTGTGCCTGTAGTCCCAGCTACTCAGGAGGCTGAGGCAGGAGAATCCCTTGAACCCAGGAGGTGGAGGTTGCAGCAAGCCGTGATTGTGCCACTACACTCCAGCCTGGGCAACAGAGTGAGACACTGTCTCCCCTCCAAAAAAACAAAACAAAAAACCACACACACAAAGAAAACTAATCACCACCTTCATAAAAGCATCCAGGGCTGCCCTCATATTCAAGGCTTGTGCAGAGACAGAGAAAGAACAGGCAGTAGAGGAAAGGACAGCAGGAAGAAGGAGCCAGCAAAGCCAGTACTCTGCTGGGAACAGAGGGCATTAGGCTGTGGGGCAGGAAGTTAAAATCCAGAAGTGTCCTACCGGTGCAGGATGTCCCATCACATTCTTTTCATAAAGGACCCCCTGCGTCCTGTGCAGGCTGTGAATTGACATCAGCGCCTGCCTGACCTCCACCCCCAGCAAGCTTGCAACCAAACTGCAAACAGAATTCATGTCTCCTGATTCCTAAAGCTTCATTCTGAAAAAAGAAGGAAATAAAGAGAGAGAAAGAGAAAGAGAAAGAAAGAGAGAGAGGCTGGATGTGGTGGCTCATGTCTGTAATCCCAGCACTTTGGGAGGCTGAGGTGGGCAGATTGCTTGAGCCAGGTGAGTGAAGCCTGCAGTGAGCCATGATTGTGCCACCGTACTCCAGTCTGGGTGACAGGGTAAGATCCTGTCTCAAAGAAAAGAAAAGAAAAGGAAAAGGAAAAGAAAGAGAAAGAAAGAAAGAGAGAGAGAGAGAGAGAGAAAGAAAGAAAGAAAGAAAGAAAGAAAGAAAGAAAGAAAGAAAGAAAGAAAGAAAGAAAGAAAGAAAACAGAAAGAGAAGGAAAAATAGAGAGAGAGAGAAGAGAGTGGAAAAGATAGAAAGAAAATGAAGGAAGGAAAAGAAAAAGGAAGAAAGAAAGAAAGAAAAAGAGGACCAAACGTAGAAACGTTGTCAGTTTGGGCAGGAAAGGCAAGGCCAGCTGAGTCACCATCATCAAGCGAGGACACTTGGAACACCTCCTTGGCATCAGGGTTTTCAGTAAAGGGCCCATTTTCTAACCTACCAGCGAGCACAGGGAAGATATCTATTGGCAAGTAGCTTTCATGTACACTGATGCTTGGTCACCATGTTCAAACTATCAGCTAAACCTGTCAATATTTTCCTTATCCTCAGCTCTCCCTCTCCTCTTTGGCCTCCTATCCTTATTGATTGCCACCCTTCTCAAGACCCTCTGTAAAATTTCTGCATTCCTTCTAAGCACAGAGCCCAAACAACAACAAGGATCTAATCAACAACAAACTCCCTGTTCTTGTTTGCCAGACTTTTATTATTGTTTGAAGACACAGTTAACTTGCATTCAGTTTACAGCTCACTGTTGCTTGTGTTCACTTCAGAGAAGTCTGTCTTTCTCAGCAACGTAAAAACTGAAAACATTCTTCCTTAATTTGTATCTGGGTAGTTTTGCTCTTAACTCAGTTGAGCTGCTTTCGGTCAAACGGTATCCCAAAATTTCCTAAAGTATGTTTCTCAGAGCAAGAGTATTATAATATGTTCCTGGCTCAGGGATCAAATGAGGTGGGAAGGAGGTGGTAATCCAGACATCTCTTGGAGATTTACAATGACGGTAGCATCTAGTAGGCTCTGAGAAGTCCTGCATTTGTCTAATTAAGTATTGCCCAGCTTCCTAGTCTACTCCTGACACTGCAACCTTTAGCATCTCTTTCTGACTTCCCAGGAACAAGGGTTTTCCTGGTGCTGGGCCAACATGTCTCCCTAAATCCTCCACGTGGCAAAATGATATTCTTTACTATGTCACTGATGACAAGTTTCAGGATTTTTTATTTCCCCAAATGAAATAAATGTCTTTGATTGCTTTTTATTAGTATTACAACTACTTTTTATTATATATTATATATTATATCATATAATTTATTACAACATATTAAAATATATCACTAGTATTTATCAACAGCAATTATAATTTAGTGCCATATTAAAATCCTGTGTAATAGTGTTAATTACTTTTCTCTCTCTTTTTTTTTGAGACGGAGTCTCGCTCTGTTGCCAGGCTGGAGTGCAATGATGCAGTCTCAGCTCACTGCAATCTCTGCCTGCCGGGTTCAAGCAATTCTCCTGCCTTAGCCTCCTGAGTAGCTGGGACTACAGCTGCGCGCCACCACACCCAGCTTTTTTTCGTGTTTTTAGTAGAGACAGGGTTTCACCATATTGACCAGGATGGTCTCAATCTCCTGACCTTGTGATCCGCCTGCCTCGGCCTCCCAAACTGCTGGGATTACAGGCATGAGCTACCACGCCCAGCCTACTTTTCTCTTTTACAAGCATCGAAATATTTCCCTTAGATGCACATTTAAAAATATGACAATAAATTCCTTCAAATGATCAGAAGTCAGTGGGATAAACAAATGGGTCGGCTTGGTAGTTTTTCGTTGCAAGACACATCAATCTTTGTCCGCCATCTGTCAATGGAAAAATATCTAGAATTTTATACCATTTGAATTATGATTTCCCCAGGAGAGAGATATCACTCTACAACCATTTTTCCAAATGCTTTCCAACATACCTGGGCTCATGATAGCTGAGATATGAATAGTGCTCCAGGAGTTTCCAAGTTATCCCATTATCATAAGAATAATGCAACAGCACTCCTTCACCAGGCTGGTCAGGGGCTCTGCATGTGCTCAGAACAGATTTGCTCCCCAGTCTCAGTGTGAACTGGAGAAACCTAGACACAAATTGTCTATAATTAGTGTATGCATAAACATTTTTAATCATAATGTTCATTTTGGTCTTTAAGGAATTTCAAATTGATTTAAGTGAACTACTCCCAAATTAAATGTTTCTACTCATCCCTCTTGTATAAAATGTAAGTAATTTCATTGTGGGATGTATGAATATGTGTAGATATTCATGTACATGTCGATATACATATTTTATATACAGATAGATCCATAAAAATATAACTGGATGTTTATGCACATTTGTATACTATGTACTTGTGTACATACACTTAAAATGCCAATCACTTCTTTACTGCATTATTTATTAGACACTGGGGGAAGGGAAGTTGTAGAGTAAATCTAATCAGCCTCTGCAAGC
Organism: Rhinopithecus bieti; assembly: GCF_001698545.2. Classification (NCBI taxonomy): domain Eukaryota; kingdom Metazoa; phylum Chordata; class Mammalia; order Primates; family Cercopithecidae; genus Rhinopithecus; species Rhinopithecus bieti. Next base: position 1,287,113 of record NW_016808851.1, read on the forward strand.
TGTCAAATAAATAAAACTACATAAATAATTAACTAGCTCTTGGCTTAAGAACATAGTTTTGATGCTAACATTTCATATTTTAAAAAACCTAGTCAGTAATTAATATCCAAGTCATTGGTGAGCCTCCTAATTTACTAAAAGCTAGGGCAAGTTAGCTGTCAATAAACTGTAAGCTCCCTACAACCCTGGTTAAAAATGAGAAGATGTCTATCAGAAAAAATATAAGAAATAAAAATGGATCATATAACTAAATTCAACATTAGTATCTGGCTTTTGTATGTATTCTCCCCTGCCTTCACTCACCTGGATTGTGAGCTGTCAAGGAAGGATGTAATTAGCTGACGCCGCCCATCTTTGTTGAAAACCAGGGCCTTACCGCTGGCCAAGACACCACAACCAAAGCTGACTTCAGCACCACGGATAGAGTAAAAGTTATGGTAAGAGGAGAGCCTAGAACTGCCAAAGCTTTCAGAAATAAACATTGGGAATGTCTGGGATGCCATCTCACAAGCTGGGCCAGAAAATCCAGGGTCACACCTGAAAGAAATATGGTGAAATTAAATCTTAAACTGTTGGCTGTTTTGGAGATTCTTGAATCTACTTTGGGGAGGAGGAAGTCCAGAGGCTAGGATTTCATTGAATGGTAAATGAGGCTCATTAGTCTTTGGAGACTACTGAATCTGAAGATTTGATAAGGACTGTAAATATTCCAGACAAATACAGTCTTTGCGCAGCCCTGTCATAAAAAGCCTACAATTAAAACAGCAATTCAGCACTCACCTTCAACCAGTACCAGCAGTTTATCTAAAATACATCTATGTTCACACACATTTCCAACTTAAAATATATGTAAAAGGTTTATGTATATAATTTTATTCATAATATTCATTACATTTATAAAAGAAACAGCATAAAGCACTTCTAAAAAGGTACCCAGAATAAATTTTTTTCTAAGAATAAATGTTAAAATACATGTTATGCTTGTGATAGGAATTAAATATTTAGAAACTATTGGAAAATGAATCTATCTTTAACTATTTCAAATGNGAAAGAGGCTGAGGCAGGAGAATCGTTTGAGCCCAGGAGGCGGAGGTTGCAGTGAGCTGAGATTGGGTCACTGCACTCCAGCCTGGGCAACAGAGCGAGACTCCATCTCAAAAAAAAAAGTTAGAAATCATAGGATTGGCAGGGCCACACTGCCTCTGAAGGCTCTGAAGGAGGATCCTGCGTCATCTCTTCCAGCTTCTGGTGGCTCCAGGCATTCCTTGGCTTGTGGCTGCATCACTCCAATCTCTGCCTCTGTCTTCACAAGACTTTCTCCTCTTCTCTCTGGGTCTGTGTTTTCTTCTCTTCTCTCTCTTATAAGGACTCTTGTCATTGGATTTATGACCCACCACATAACTCAGGATGATCTCAGCTTAAGATCTTTAACTTAACTACATCTGCAAAGATCCTTTTTCCAAAGAACATCACCTTAAAGGCTCCAGGGATTAAGGCAAGGCATGTCTTTGCAGGGGGCACCATGTAACTCATTGCAATGTGCTTCAGGCTAGAAAGAGTGGTCTTCAAATTGGTACACACATACATACATACGTGAGCAGGGGATATTCTTACCAAGTACAATATTATGTAACACCCCAATATCTAAAGTGGATAAGTGGAGCTGTTTGGCTGAGGTGGAGGGCAGGGAGAGCAGCATCACTCAATCAAGGACACACTGGATTGTAGGGCACGCAAGGACTCCAAGTCCTAGATGTCTTTCAAAGGAGGTCAGAGGGAGGGCCACATTGTACTTGCTGTCCTTGGGAGAACGCCCCATACCCTTCCTCTCTGGCTCTGCGCCTTGGCCTACACAGGCCCTGTTTGTTTGCCACCACGGGGAGAATCAGGCACCCAGAGAAGTTCTACACATGATAAGAAGGACTTGGGCGAGAATCACACGGAGGTCCTGACTTACAGTTTTTTTGAAAAGCAAATCATTCGCATATCTCAGCAAAAGTCCTCAAAGGACATTCCTGAGTTTCAGTGGGAGGAAAAATGAGTTGCTTTCTGAGCCCTCTCAGCGCCTTTCTGGACTGCTGAATGTTACAATATGCTGTGTTGCTACAACTTTATCTACAAACTGGGCCTGAGCGACCGACACAGACTGTTCCTGCACTCACAAATGACTGTGTATTCCAGAAGTTCATTTGTAGGTGAGTCGTTTGCATCTCAGAAAGCCTTTTCCCTCTGTGGGGGGCTAGAGATCTCAATGCTTATTGATTCTTACAGACAACAAGACAGAGCTCTTGTAGCTTGCTGGCCTCCACTGTGGGCCTGGCAGAGCCCCCAGACTCGGAGCCCTGGGCAACACTGGGCTTGAAAGCAGGGCTAGAAGGGAAAGGCAAAATGGGACAGAGGGTCTCCCAGGCACTCAGCAGTCATGGGCATTGCTGAGAGGGCACCAAGGACAAGAGGGTTGAGGGGCAAGACGGTCACCATGGGGGTGGCTGCAGAAGGCCAGAGCAATCTGTATGTCAGGTAACTTGGTTGGGCAGCCCTACCTGTATTGTTGGTATCTGGCTAATAAGGATTCGGAGGCTGTGAAAGGGAAAGGGTTTTGCTGTAATCGTTTCCTAGAGCTGCTAGGAAAACCAAGTACCACCAACTGAGTGGCTTAAAGCAATAGAAATGTATTCTCTTGCATTTCTGGAGGCTGCAAGTCTGAGATCAAGGTGTCAGCAGAGCTGTGCGCTCTCTCTCGCCTTCTGGTTGTTGCCAGCAATCCTTGGCGTTCCTGGCCTGTGGCTGCATGACAACTTTCTCTGCCTGCAGTGCTCCATGGCCACCTCCCCTTCTGCACGCCTGTGTCTCCACTTGGCCTTCTTCCTGTCTGTGTGTCTCTTCTCATAAGGACACCGGTCTTACTGGATCCTCATGATCCCATCGTAATGTGATTACATCTGCAAAGCACCTATTTTCAAATAAAGTTACATTTACAGGTACTAGGGGTTAGGACTTCAACCTATTCTTTTTGGGGGAAACAATTTAACCCATAACAGAGGCATATAATCTGTCACCCCACCTAAAATAAAAATACGATCTATAAGGGCCATGATGTGTAGCCACAGAGCCTCTACTAAATACTGCCAGCGACAGACGGGGGATCCATTCCAGTTTTAGATAGCCCCAATCACGAGCGGTAGAAAAAATTCCTTTTTTTTTTTTTTTTAAGATCAGATTTATTTGGAGAAAATAAAAAATCCACAACCCAAAGGATGGAATTTTATATCAAGACATCTCCCAGGTAATAAGTCTACAGATTACAAATCATTTTCATACAAGATATTTTTGTACAAATTTTACATGTATTCAGGAGTGGGACATTAATCAATCCCCGTTTCTATTTTAACAGGGGGGACAAAGTAGGGGAGAGGGAAAAACAGTTTTGGATATAACTATTTGGAAGGAGAGTAGACATGAAGAGGGCAAACCCTAGCTTTTCATTATCTACAATCAATGGTTTTTTTTGTTTTAAAAAAACAAAAACAGAAACAAAAAACCTTTCAATCTTCAGCACTCTTTAAAGCCCACTTCTTAGCTACTGGCCAATCCACACCAATTATTTAAACTCACTCGGTACACACCTTTGTCCACTGGGTAAATTATATTCACTATGCCCACTGCTGCAGCACGCATAAACCAACACCCCTGCATGGCTGAACAGGGCCTAATCTAGGACTGATGGGAGACCAAGATCTTGCAAACGAAGATCAAGGTGTGGTTTCTCTGCTAATACTGTCTACCAAGCTGATCCCTACAAAAATGCACATACAAGCAGGCAAGTTTAGCTACTGTGTTGCAAGAGAAACCAGGACCTTGTCAAATAGTTCTCTCCATTACCATTTGTTCTCTCAAGGGAAGCTTAAAAAAAAAAAAAAGAAGAAGAAGAAGAAGAAAGAAAAACAATACATTGGTCTGGTCACCTCATAAATCCAACAAGCATTGGTGTGGCATTTCAGTGGAGAAGGAAACTTGCAGGGAGAAAACCCATCAAGGTTGTAAGAAAGGCTCCCAATTTAACTGTCCCTGTCCCTATTTATCCACCTTTATCCACCATCCAAGACCATCCATTATTCTAGAGCACTCTGCTCTATAAAAGGAGTCAAAGCATCAGGAGCAGGCAAGGAGTGAGAACCAAAACACATCAAGAAACTGATTTGCTTGAGAAAAGCAGTGATTCTTCCTTTCATAGCTCTCCATGGCTGATAGAGAAAATGCCCAAAACATCATCTATGTGACTTAGAGACTGCTTTTTGGGAGGTTAAGAGTAGCATGAAGAACTTAAGATGACAGTAAGAGTCTAAATTTTTAGTTTCAAGGTTTCGACAGAACGTGGATATATTCAAACTTGCAGAAAGGACAGTGTTTAGAAAGGGTAAAACCAGGACACAGAAAACACTGAGAATTGCCACGACCCCCAAGTGCTTCCGGCTCCAGGAAATAACCATTCATGTGTTTGCTGGAGGTCACACAATGTTCCCCTATTACCTGGTGCAAAATGACTCATCACTTCCCAAAAGCTTCTTTTTCAAACCATGATTTTCCCGTTTATTTTGGTCCAATGTAGTCCTATTCTTTATGGCTTATAGACTCACTCCCAACTACCCCTCTGTGGGGTTAAAAAAAAGGAATTCCCACTAGGCTGACCCCCAAAACTCAGAATTAAATAAGAGGAGGGGTTGGCAGCCTCCTGGACACTAAAACAACTTGAGGCTAAATCTACCTTTCCAAGAGTGAAAAATTCATTCAGATAATGTTTGAGAATTCATATATGCCACAATAGGATAATAACTAAAAGGTAGAAATCTCACACTTTTCCTTCTACCTCCCTCCCCTACTGCCCCACCAGATTGCAGACTTTATATCACTGTCATTACCATTTCTGCTAAATGGCCGCCCCTAGGCACTAATCACATGGCAACTGCATGGTGACATAACCGCACCACAACTCTTCCTCTAAAAAGCTGTAGTCTCTTTCTCTCTGGCTATATTGGCGATTCTCCAGTTACTTCAATACATTAAAGGCTGCAGCAGCATGCAAAAGAATTTCACTTATTGTTTTTTAAAAAAAGGTAAGAAAGGTCTTAAGGAGATGGTGAGTTTTATTTTGTCTTGTCTGGATAGAGGTTTGATTTGCTCTCGAATGTTCCAGGGTGGAGAAAACTAGGAGAAAGCACAGGATGTAGAGGTCTATTCGGTGTAATCTTCTCCCTCGTTTTCATCTTCACCATCAACAGAGACAGCAGCATACTTGCTTGCAGAACAGAACTTGGAAGCTGGATTTTCCTCAGGTTTCTTTGGCTCAGGTGCAGATCTGGAGTCTTGATCCTTTTTGCCATCTTTCCTATCTGACTCTTTCCAGCGGTTTTTGTTCCCTCCATCTCCTGGACCACAGCTAGAGTTCCCAGTTTGGCCTTTTGGGACATTCATCCCATCTACTTTATTTTCATTTTTCCTTGCTGGTCCTTCCTCAGATGGTTGAGCTGGAACTACTTTTTCCCCACCACTTGCAGGGGATTGCTGCTCTGTGTCTGAGCTCTGAGATGGAGCAGGACGGTTAGAACTTCGCTTCACCCAAGCATGCTCCTTTGGTGGAGGGACTGGCATTACCTTTAGGGGCTGATCAGGTGTGAGAGGTTTGGAAGTTGGAGAGTGACAATCTTCCTCCTTATTGAGTGTTTCATTTTCTAGAGACTTCTCACTCTCTCTCCTTCGTGCATTTCTGCCAGATGTGGCGGAGGTCCCGGGCTGCGATGACTCACTTCCTGTCCTCGACCGTTCCGTTCCTGAGTTTCTTCACTTCGCCAGCTTGGGTGTCTCTCCCGGGGCCGTCGTTCTGGTTTTGGCTCATCCAGCTGACGCTGCAACTTCTCTTGTTTCTTCTGCAGCGGTTCTTCTATTTCTCTTTCTCTAGCAGCTGTGTCAACGGGCTTTGCCCCTCCAAAGATAGAAGCAGCTGGACTGCACTGGGAGGTACTAGCAGAGGAATCATCTTCCTTAGGAGTACTCGGAGGTCTTAGATTCAGTTTGGGTCTTTGGCGGGGGGACCTCTATCATCATGCCTATAATCATCCCGAGAGTAATCATCTCATCTCTGGAGCTCCACGACTCATCATCCTGTCTGTCGTATCGGTCTTCATAGCGGTCCCCGCTTCCTCTGTAGTCATCATCCCTGCAATACCCACGGCCGAATGCTCTTCCCCCACTGCCTATCCGGGAATCACAGCTTCCATCAGAGTCTTTGCTGCCTCGGTCATCACAGCGACCCCGGCCACCGTATCAATCCATATCCCGGCGTGGGCCATCCCGATCCCCATCCGGATCCCCATCGCCATACCGGTCTGAATCGTAACCATCTCAACACTTGTCTCCAAAGCTATCATCACCTCTTCTGGGCGAGTAGTCATCAAAGCTGTCTGTGGCAGAACGAGCCCTCCAGTCTGTATCTGTTTTGTCAGAATCCCGATTTCCATCACGGCCAAAAGAATGATCATCCCTGTCTTTATCCTGTGCTTGATCAGCAACGTCCACTCGAATTCTCCTGTTACCTAGAGACTCTTCACTGAGACTCAGGGCACTGAGCAGGAAATCCAGGTCCTCAAATGCAGCATAAGCCAAACCTTTCAACCTCTCTGGATTGCTGGGTTCACGTGGTAAACGCACTGCACTGATATTTAGTCCTCTAAAGAATTCCTTAACTGACTCTTCTATAACATCATAGGGGAGGTTCCCCAGGAAAGCAGTGTTGGGTGGCGATTTGGGAAGACGGCTCCGGTCGATACTGGGTTCCCGAGCAGCCGGTGGAGCAGTGGGAAGGATGGAACGATCAGTTGGAGGCGCTCTGTACGCATCGTCGTCATTACTGTGCCGAGTTGTTGAAATTCTCCTTCCAGATCCTCGGTTTCATCAGCCCGGCTGACTGGTTTGGAAACATAGGTGCTTCCTCCACCACCACTCCCATCCTCAGCCAGAAAGTCTGTTAGGGAGATGGTCTTCCCCTTCTTGTTCTTCTTTTTTCTGAGGCGCCATGTTGGGAGAGGGAAAGAGAACGCTACCTCATTCCTTAAAATGGCCCAAAATACTCTTTTCCAGACTTTCACCTTATTGAACTGAATATTCCCTCATTGAACTACATAGAATAAATCCAATCACTCTTGACAAAATCTTTTCAAATGCTTGAAGCCCTCCCAGTCAGCCTCCAAATATTTTCTTTTATTTTATTTTATTTTATTTTATTTTTATTTTTTTACTTTTTATTTTTTTGAGATGGAGTCTCGCTCTGTCACCCAGGCTGGAGTGCAGTGGCACAATCTCGGCTCACTGCAAGCTCCCCCTCCTGGGTTCACGCTGTTCTCCTGCCTCAGCCTCCCCAGTAGCTGGGACTACAGGTGCCCACCACCACGCCTGGCTAATTTTTTGTATTTTTAGTAGAGACGGAGTTTCACCGTGTTGGCCAGGATGGTCTTGATCTCCTGATCTCGTGATCTGCCCGCCTCGGCCTCCTGAAGTGCTAGGATTACAGGCGTAAGCCACCACACCTGGCCCAAATATTTTCTTAAAGCTAAAAATTCTCCAGATCTTTATATGATATGAGGTGTTTTGTTTTGTTTTATTGTTTTGTTTGAGACAGAGTCTCACTCTGTTGCCCAGGCTGGAGTGCAGTGGCACAATCTCAGCTCACTGCAACCTCCGCCTCCCAGGCTCAAGCGATTCTCGTGCCTCAGCCACTGGAGTAGCTGGGATTACAAGCGGGCGCCAACCCACTTAGCTAATTTTTGTATTTCTAGTAGAGAAAGGATTTTGCTATGCTGGCCAGGCTGATCTCGAACTCCTAGCCTCAAGTGATCTGCCTGCCTTGGCCTCCCAAAGTGCTGGGATTACAGGCATGAGCCACTGTGCCCCGACATGGTTTTAAGACCTCTCAGGATCCTAGTCACTGAACTCTGGACATGGTCAATGGTCTAGGCCCATCCTAAGAAAAGGCTTCGATGACTGAAAGCCTTCAATGTAGATATGATCCCATGGATGAAGGAATCAATGGGTGTATTTATTTCTAGGATTTGAGCATTACACTGCTACAGAAACCTAACCTTGTATCGAGATTTCTGTTTTGGTTTGGTTACACTTTGGGTTTATCTGCTTGCTTGTTTTGCAGAGGGTCATAGAGTTTAGTGGCAAAGCTGGGCTATTGACTCAGATTACGTTTGCGTCAGTTAAAATCTCTGAGCTTTTTCATAATTCCTCTTAAATCACATCTTCAGCTCATTACTTGTGCTGTTTCTTTTTGAACCTCCTGCATGTTGGTTCCTATTAAATTTCATCTTACTGCTCTTTGTACGTCATTGTAACAGCACATTCCACCTCTTGCAAATGTTGGCATGTCATTCCTTCATTAGCCATCCAACCCAGTTCTGGTCATCTGCTTCCAGCAGGAAAAGACAAGGAGGAAAGAGAACCAATATTTAGAACATTTATTAAGACACCAGTAAGCTAGATAGTTGTTTCTAACTTTTTAATTGATATCAACACACATACAGAAAAGTGCACAAAAAAACATACAATTCAATAAATTCTCACAAAGCAGATGCTTGTGTAGCCACCCATGTCAGGAAAGAGAACATTAGGCTGGGAATGTTTTAATAAGCATTTTTCTCTTTAAATCCTCAAGCCTACTTGGTAATTATTATTAAACCTGGTTTATAAGATGATAAAACAGATTCAGAAAGGTTAAGTGGCTTGCCTTGCCGACTTCTACAGCTGGGAGTTGTAAAGCACAGAATGGGCCCCACGCGGTGGCTCATTCCTGCAATCCCAGCACTTTGGGAGGCCAAGGCGGGTGGAGCACTTGAGGTCAGGAGTTCGAGACCAGCCTGGCCAATATGGTGAAACGCCATCTTTATTAAAAATACAAAAATTATCTGGGTGTGGTGACACCCACCCGGTAGTCCCACGTACTTGGGAGGTTGAGGCAGGAGAATCACTTGAACCGAGGAGGCGGAGACTGCAGTGAGCTGAGATTGCACCACTGCACTCCAGCCTGGGTGATGCAGCAAGACCCTGTCACAAAAAAAAATCTAATGTACCCCATAAAAATATACAACTATTATGTATCCACAAAAAATAAAAAAAAAAAGAAAGAAAGAAGGAACCCAACATTTGCCTATAAGAACAGAAACTGCGCTTCCACAAGTCAACAAACAAAAAAAGCCAATGTAGTCCTATTATCCCCATGCTTAGCACTATCTGAAATGTCCTCTCCCTCCCTCCCATCCTTACTTTTTTTCTTATCAACTCCTCTTCATCCCCACTTCAGCATTCCTTCCTCTGTGAAGCTTTAGGAGACTTTCTCAGGTTGAGCTAATCAGTTCCTCTTTTGTAACCTTCTGGTACTTCTTATTCTTCTAGTTAGAGCAGTGGTCTCATGAATAGACTCCACTTTCCTAGGTTATCTCCCTCATGAAAGAGTTGTCTTGAGGGGAGGAGTATGGTTTATTCATCTTTGTACTTCCACTGGTTAACAAAGTACCTGGAAAAAAAATAGGCATTCAATGTGTGTGCTGTGGTATTGTTGAACGCGGTAGAGGATGGCTGAGAGAATGCAGAACTTGAGTGCAGAAGCGGGGCTGCAGGTGCTGGGGGCTGAACTAGGGCAGCAGTAGTGGGGATGGAGATGCTTAGGACAGCTGGTCCTAAATCCTGGTCATTATTAAATCACCTTAGGAGGCTGGGGAGGACTTTAAAATGCAGACGCTCAGGCCACTTCCAGATGTACTGACTGACTCAGTCTCTAGGAAGGGGACTCCAAATCTGAATTCATTCAGAAGTCCTTTAGCAGGGCCGGGTGCAGTGGCTCACACCTGTAATCCCAGCATTTTGGGAGGCTGCGCGTGTGGATCATCTGAGGTCAGGAGTTCGAGACCAGCTTGCCCAACATGGTGAAACCCCATCTCTACAAAAAATACAAAAATTAGCCAGGCGTGGTGGCAGGTGCCTGTAATCCCAGCTGCTCAGGAGGCTGAGGCAGGAGAATTGCTTGAACCCAGGAGGTGGAGGTTGCAGTGAGCCAAGGTCACAGCACTGCACTCCAGCCATCTCCAAAAAAAAAAAAAAAAAAAAAAGAAGTCCTCCTTTAGGGGATTCGGATACTCAGCCAAGTCTGGGAACCACTGATGTAGGTAGTGTCCTGAGTCATACTTGGAGGACACATGGAAGGCAGGGAAAGGTGGGAAAAGAAAGAGGAGTTTGGGTCCTCGGTTTGCCCAGCGTGGATGATGATGATGGCATTGACGGAGCGAGTGCTGGAGAAGGCTCGGGGTGAAGTTGTTCTGCATGAGCTGAGCGTGCGGTGTCTGCACATATCCAGATGAAGATGACCTTTTGGCAGCTGGGAGCCAAGCTGTGGACTCAGGAGAGCAATCTGTCACTTACGACCTTGAGAATTTGCCATTTTGCTAGGAAAAAGGTCATCTTCCCATACTCACTCTGTTCTCTAGTTTAGCAGAAAGAGGTAAAAATTACTTTTACTTTCTAACTGATTAAGCCTGACAATCGATAGTGATAATCCAGAAATAGGTACATTTAATTCACTTATGACAGTCCTAGAGTTTGCATCGTTACCTGTTTCTCATAGTTAAACAAATACTTTAAAAGAAATTAAAAGAAGGATATTTTGGTAAAATATGCAAGAAGGATATTTTGAGAAAATATGCACTTTAAAATGGTCATGTTTAAACTCCAGTGGATGTTAATAATTGACTTGAAAGTCTGTTTTACAAAGAAATCCTGGACTCATAAATGGATATTTGACCCCCCATACCATAAAAGGGCAAAAACATGTCTGCAGAAACATCTGACCTAATCAATTTTCAAATTAATCTAAAATTACTATTTGAATTCAAATGTAGTAAATGTCATGGGTCCTTTCTCTGGGGCACAGACATAAACCTGATCTACTAAATGACATAAAATAGAGGACAGAGCAATTTCTTTGGTGAGTATGAATAAGCATTGGAGCCCATCTGGATAATTTACATAAAAATTGGATTTTCGCTCTTGAATTATCTTTTTATAGTGGACATCTCTCATATTGTCTTCTCAGCCTCCTGTTCCCCTTGTCTTCCCCTGTGAAGCTCCTGCAGAAACTGCCTTTTTTAAAAATTTGTTTATATTCAGGACACAGCCTCACTGTGTCGCCCAGGCTGGAGTGCAGTGATGCCATCTCGGCTCACTGCAGCCTCCGCCTCCTGGGTTCAAGTGATTCTCCTGCTTCAGCCTCCCGAGTAGCTGGGATTACAGGTATGCACCACCATGCCTGGCTAATTTTTGTATTTTTAGTAGAGACATTGTTCCACAACATGTTGTCCAGGCTGGTCTCAAACTCCTGACCTCAAGTGATCCGCCCACCTCAGCCTCCCAAAGTCTTGGGATTACAAGCGTGAGCCACTGTGCCTGGTCAGAAACTGGCCTGTTTTTATGGTGCTCCATTCCTCTGATGGAAGTTCACTGGTCCAAGATCAAGCTCACGTATCCCCATGGGCCGCCAGCTCTCTCCCCCAGGGCGTCTGCCTTTGGGATCCAGCCTTGAAGGCAATCCTTTTCTAGAACTAGGAGCTCCCAGGATAAAACTTGGGAACTGACGACGTTACCTACCATTGAAAGAAATCCTTTCAACAGAGAATGAAGCCCAAAGAAGAGAATGGGAAACATCCTGACCTTTGTTCTAGTAGCTTCGGAAGTCAAGCTGGAAGGAGGATCTCTTATAGTCAGATTGGTTCATTCTTCTTTATGTTCTGTGATCCAAGAACTTCTTTTAGCTTACTCTAGAGAAAAATGGGTTTCCAGTCTCCTGAAATCAAGACTGCCAAGAGTAATAATGTACCATTTCATACAGATTGACTCTCCAACTCAACCTCTGAGATCCTAACTTTCCTTAAAACCAAAAGAAAACAAATGAGCAGAACAAGGGCTAGAAAGTATCTTAGAAACTATTAGTCTCTATTACAGGTTGGATTGTGTCCCCTCCCCACAAGAGATATATTAAAGTTCTGGCCCTGGCACAGTGGCTCACGCCTGTAATCCCAGCACTTTGGGAGCCCGAGGTGGGCAGATCACTTGAGCTCGGGAGTTCAAGACCACCCTGGCCAACATAGCGAAACCCTGTCTCTTCTAAAAACACAAAAATTAGCTGGGCATGGTGGTGCACACTTGTAATCCCAGCTACTCGGGAGTCTGAGGCAGGAGAATCGCTTGAACCCTGGAGGCGGAGGTTGCAGTGAGCCGTGATCACACCACTGCACTCCAGCCTGGGTGACAGAGTGAGACTCCACCTCAAAAAAAAAAAAAAAGAAGAAGAAGAAGAAGAGAAGAGACACAGAGACAGGGAAACGAGAGAAGACGGCCACATGGTGACAGGTGCAGAGTGGAGTGATACAGCTACAAGCCAAAAAACATCAAGGATTGCTAGAAAACACCAGAAACTAGAAGAGGCAAGGAAAGGTTTTTCCCTACAGGTTTCAGAGGGAACATGGGCAAAACCTTGACTTCAGTCTTCTGACCTCCAGAGCTCTGAGACAATATGTTTGTGTTATTTTAAGCCACCCAGTTTGGCATACAGTATTTGGTAGCCCTCGCAAACTAATAGTTTCTAAGATACTTTCTATCCCTACGTTGTTCTGCTTTGCTGCTCTTATGTGGTTGAGAAGGAGCCAAAGGTACCAAGTTCTTTTCCTTGTGAAGTTCAGATGGATGCCCAGATGAATGGGGCAAGAGGGATGAGGGAGGGGATTACAGACTGTGGGATTATAGACTTTTAGCATAAGGCTTTGATTCCAACAGTTGTCAAATTGAGGTTACACACTGAGTCTTGGTTAGGGGGGCACTTCAGACAGTCCCTGACATACAGCAGACCCTCAAAAAAGGTTGCTTTTCTGGATATATTACATTAATACAAAGAAGAGCTGAAGAAATACATTCAAAAGCTGTTTGATGTGAGCTCAACTGCTGACTCCATCCCCCAGCCCAGTTCCATGCTGCTTCTGTCCACTCCTTTATTTTTTTGGATTTTTGCCAAAGTTCCACGATGTAAAGGCCACCTCTTCAAGGAACATTTATTTAGAATGTCTTGCTACACTCAAAAACACAAATCTCTCTTGGTTTGTACCTTGTTGTCTTAACCAGAGCAAAATCCAGTTGGTAAACAAACCAAAAAAAAAAAAACCAAAACCTATTTTGGCCTCCACAGCTGCCACCCCTTACCTCCACCTCTCACACATTTTCTAGTATGTAAACAACTTGTGACTGTGAGGACGGGTAGATTATCACACGGATAGAAACTGAGAGTACAGCCATTCATCGCTCTGTGGACAAATCTTCAAATCCATGCCTTTTCACTCACTGGAATGTAAGAAGTTAACGGTATTTTCACAGGATAAATCTGGATGTTTCCATAAATCTTAAGTTGTTCATGCTAACCACGAGTGTGTCCATTAGTAATACAAGAGATCTCCAAAAGATTTAGGACAGACATTGGTGAAGGTGTTTATTTTTATTTATTATTATTTTAAATTAAATTAAATTTTCATAGAGTCTTGCTGTGTTGCCCAGGCTGGTCCTGTTGTTTCCTTTTCCCTTTCTTTCCTTCCTTCCTTCCTTCCTTCCTTCCTTCCTTCCTTCCTTCCTTCCTTCCTTCTTCCCTTCCTTCTTTCGTTCCTTTTCTTTCTTTCAACAGTCTCACTATGTTGCCCAGGCTGGAGTGCAGCGACACCATCAGGGCTCACTGCAGCCTCTACCTCTGCAGGATCAGGTGATCCTCCTGCCTCAGCCTCCCAAATAGCTGGGATACGTAGATTTGGAGTGGGTATCCATTTCAGGTAGGAGGAAGAACAGTATTAGCAAAGGCAGAGACAAGAAAGCACCATGCATTTTGGAGATAATAGAATCAAGCTTTTCGGAGTGGAAGGGATTTTAACACATTGGTTAGTCCAGTGATTTTTCATATCACGTTAAATTGCAGAACTCTAAAAGATGATTTAGAGACAATGTACAAAGCAGACAAAAGTGGAGCTGATCTGAGTAGATTGGGGTGGATCTAGTGGGACCCAGCCATGATGATATGAGAGACCCATGTGTAACCTTCATAAGAGAAATGTAAACTGAAGTCAAGATAAGGTTTGGTTAACAAATACAGATAGGAGGAGAATTGAATAAATAGAGACATTCATGTCCCTGGGTGGAGAAGTGTCCATTGTTACCTAATTAATGTATACCTTTACTGCTATTCCAACTCAACCCTCATGGAAGTTTTGTAGAACTTAATCTTTTTTTCAGAAAGAAGACTCTAGAATTAGGAGAATTACTCTAACATTTAACAGTATATTGTAAAACTGTAGTAATTTGCATTCTGTATATTTATCACATAATACTATAATACTTTCTAATACATAATAAAGAACAGTGTGATAATGGGTATACAAGGCTTATCCAAAGATAAGCCTTATTATACAACAAAATTAAATACATGAGAAAAGCCATTACAAAATCAAAGGGAAAGATAAAGAAAAATGGAGTTTTCTTTGGGAATAATATATACGTCATCTGGATAAAACTCCTATTGTTATTCACTACAAACCTATACCAAAATAAGTTCCAGATGATTTAAGGTTTTAATATATTTTAAAATATAAAAAAGAATAAAATAAATTAAATAGGTAGTAAACATCTAGATAGAAAAATGACATTCTGGGCCGGGCGCGGTGGCTCA
>NW_016808851.1:1302472-1342386 GCF_001698545.2 Rhinopithecus bieti
AAAAAAAAAAAAAAAAAAAAGAAAAATGACATTCTGTACTAAGAAACACTTGAAATCGAAAGATGAACAGATTTTAATAGATACAATGTTAAATTGCTCTAAGTAAAAAATAAAAATAAAATCAATAACCAAAAATAAGGCACCAATAGGCTGAAAAGTGCAAAACAAACACTATACAAACTTAATAACCTTTTGTGTGATTTCATAAAGTAAGGAACATCACCAAGACCTTCCCCACAAAATGAGTAGACAACCCACCAAATAAAATTTGCAAACACATATATGGAAAGATGATTAAACATATTTGCAGGCAAAGAAATACAGACTTTGGCCGGGCGCAGTGACTCACGTCTGTAATCCCAACACTCTGGGAGGATGAGATGGGTGGATTGCTTCAGCCCAGGAGTTTGAGAATAGCCTGGCAACACGGTGAAACCCTGTCTCTACAAAAAATACAAAAAAGTTATCCAGGGTTGGTGGCGCACACCTGTAGTCCCAGCTACTTGGGAGGCTGAGGCAGGAGGATCACTTGAGCCTGGGGGGTTGAGGCTGCAGTGAGCCGAGATGGCACCTGCACTCCAGCCTGGGCAACAGAACGAGAACTTGTCTCAAAAAAAAAAAAAAAAAAAAAGGAAAGGAAATATATAGGCTTTGATTTTTTTTGTCATTCTAGCCAATTAACCTTTTCTAAAGAAATTATTATGAAATTCCAACTAGCCTAAAAGTAAAAGTTTTTTTTTTTCTTTTTTGAGACAGTCTCATTCTGTTGCCCAGGCTGGAATGCAGTGGTGGAATCTTGGCTTGGCTCAATGCAACCTCCACCTCCTGGGTTCATGATGCAATTCTCCTGTCTTAGCCTCCTGAGTAGCTGGGATTACATGCGTGTGCCACCACACCAGGCTAATTTTTGTATTTTTAGTAGAGACAGGGTTTCACCATGTTGGCCAGGCTAGTCTTGAACTCCTGACCTCGGGCGATCCAGCTGCCTCCCCATCCCAAAGTGCCAGGATTACAGGCGTGAGCCACTGTGCCCCACCTAAAATAGTATTTTTAAGCGTCTATCCTTAAAATAATTCAAAAAAGTGAGAAAAGTTAGATGTACAAAGCCATTCAGCGCATTATTATTTATAATATCAAAAAGCTAATATGCAAACAAATGAATAAATTAAGCCACAATGGAAGATTGGTTAAGTAAAATGGAATATACTAACTTGATAGCAGATTATGCATTCATTTAAAATTTTTAATGCAAAAACTGTGCAAAATGATTTTATGTTGAGTAGAGGCAACAGCAAACCTGTGTTACCCCTACTGTATCCCCAGTGCTTAGCACAGCACCTTGTCCCCAGTAGCGAACCAATATGATTTGTTAAGTGAATGAAAACTGCACACACATGGTATGACTCTGGACCATGTAAAACCTACTTACAGAGAAAAGAATGAAAAGAAATAACAATAATGGTAGAAGTGTAGAAGCTATACTCCTACTTTACATTTCTTTTCATTTTTTGAAAAAAAAAATAAGAAGAGGCAATGCCCAAAATATTATACAGGGAGTACCTATAATTGTTCATCAAACTTTAACTGGGTGTCCTGTATTGTTATTTGCTAAGTCTAGAATACCTACTAAACATCAGATTTCTAATCCTTATAGTTAATGTTTGCTTGTTTTATATAGACATATGTTTTTGAGACAGGATCTGGCTCTATGACCCAGGCTGGAGGGCAGTGGCACAAACGCAGCCCACTGCAGCCTTGCCTCCTGGGCTCAAGTGATCCTTCTGCCTCAGTCTCCCAAGTAGCTGGGACTGCAGATGTATGCCACCATGCCTAACTAATTTTGAAATTTTTTGTAGAGGTAGGGAGTAGCACTTTGTTGCCCCGGCTGGTCTTGAACTCCTCAGCTCAAGTGATCTTCTCGCCTTAGCCTCCCAAAGTGCTGGGATTACAGGCATCAGCCACTGGGCTCAGCCCCTAACAGTTAATTTTTGAAGTTTATTGAACCAATCAGTTTCCTTTTTGCATGGTTATTTTTTTCTTCCTCATATATAATTGTGTGTATTTTTTCTGTATAGAAAAAGTGTAAACAAAGAGAAAAAACTGCACTAAATCCCGCTACCAAAGATAACTACCATTTATATTTTAAGACATTCCCTACATATATGCATATAAGATTTATATATGTAGTTTTACACATATGAAATCATACCATAGATGCTTTCTTATAATCGTGTTTTTTGCTATTTATGTTTTCCTTGACTGCCAATTTCACTGCCTGTTCAGAGGTCTGACTTCCATAAAAATCCCATTTACTTACCATTCCCAGGGGCCAGCAGTACATGGGCCACATATGCAGATGATTAACTGGTAGTTTGTTGTTTTTCTGGCAAATCACATAGCACAGGCTTACAGAGGGGCCTCCCTTGAGAGCACAAGCCCAGAACCTGTTATCTAAGCCCTCCAGAGTCTTGAAAAAGAGACACAATTTTGTGAGGAATATGTTCATGTGAATTGGTACTTACTAGGCTTTATTTCATCTCATACCAATTTTGTTCCAGAAACTTCCTAGAAAGCTATGAAAATATGAGACAACGACCATGGATAATACGATATCTGGGAGAGGTACTGATTACACAATGCAGTCTTTTTTTTTTTTGAGACAGAGTGTCACTCTGTCACCCAGGCTGGAGTGCAGTGGTGCAATGTTGGCTCACTGCAAGCTCCACCTGTCAGGTACAAACAATTCTCCTACCTCAGCCTCCTGAGTAGCTGGGCTTACAGGTGCACGCCACCATGCCTGGGTAATTTTTGTATTTTTTGTGGAGATGGGATTTCACCACGTTGGTTAGGCTGGTCTCAAATTCCTGAGCTCAAGTGATCCACCCACCTTAGCCTCCCAAAGTGCTGGGATTACAGGCATGAGCCACCAGGTACATGAGCCACCTGGCCCATGCAATGCAATCTTAGCGGCTGAATTCAACATTTATTGAGTAGCTACTATAGGCCAGACACAGGGTTAAGCACACAAAGAATAGGAAGACCAAGAAAATGTACCCCAGCCAGAGGAAGCTTCAACTTACTCAACATAATATGAAATAGACATTCATCTATGATTCTACCATTCAGAAATACTATTATTAACATCGATCCAGATATAATAATTATAACGCCTAGCACTTACAGAGTTTTTCTTTTTTCTTTCTTTCTTTTTTTTTTTAAATAGAGACAGCCTCTCACTAGGTTGCCCAGGCTGGTCTCGAAGTCCTGGGCTCAAATAATCCTCCCACCTCGGCCTCTCAAAGTGCTGGGATTACAGGCGTGAGCCACCACATTCAGCCTGCAGCTCTGATTTTATACAGACTTTAAGAGTTTTAATAGTCACTTATGAAATCCTCAAAATATTATTGCAATATACAATTTGTATTTCTATTGCATGGATGAAGAAACTGAGGCAAAGAAAGATTATTTAACTTGCCTTAAATTGCACAGCTACAATGTGGTAGGGCCTCAATTCAAAACCAATGTCTCTCCATAGATGAGACAGAGAGAGCGAGAGAGAGAGAGAAGAGAAGAGAGATGACAGTGCTTTGGAAACCAGATTTTGAAACAAATTGCATACAACACTTACTATGTGTCAATTACTGTCCTGAGTATTTTAAATATTATGATTTATTTTATCCATAAAGTTAGCATGTACTACTTATTTCATCCAGACAACTTAGTGACCACAAGTGACTTTAAGAACCTTAACAAGGGCTAGACTGCCACAACAACTGGGGTTGCCTTGCATTTCATTAGAGCTTCTCTACATTAGGGGGTTCTGCCTCACCTGAAAATCAAGATCCTTTAGGTTAAACTTTTCAAGTCTGCTTTCCCAGCCTTGACTTTCATGGTCACACCTGAAGTTGTTTATCTCTGGACCCATCTCCGGGAAGGTTTAGGCATGATTGATAAATGCCCATGCACAGGTGAGCAACAGCCCCGGATTGTTAGCTGTATAATTGCATCCATACACCTGAAAAATGTGAGCAATTTCGCTCCGAGCTCTAAGGTGGTCATATGAGCAGATTTTCAAGTGATGTGTGGGAAACTGAGAACACAATTGTCAGCCTGGGAGAAATGAGCACCACCCAAAGGGAGGTAGTCCTGGGAGGTGGCGCTGTGCAGACCTCCAGGACCCAGCGGTATCAGCTGCCTTGAGTGAGTGAAGCTCCATGGTAAGTGTGCCAGAGAACAGCTTTCATTTCCTCTCATCCGTCCCTTTCTCTTGGGCAAAATGAACCGTAAAGTTTATATTCACTTTAGTGTATACATTTTAAATATGCCCTATAAAACCACAGGCGTAATGAATTCAAGATGCCCACATCATAGTAATTCTGCATACAAGCTGTGTTTTATGATTTGGATCCAGTCTTTTTAGGATTTTTCAATAGGACCAGACTCCAGACTGCAGGGAAATGAAAAGAAGGATAATGATATGAAGTTTCACGTCACTGCTCAGTTTCCAACACTGTTGTCCTGTAGTCACCAAGTGGGTGCATTCTTTGTGTGCAGTGAAGTGAGTGGATGGCCCCAGGCTAAGCAATGCCCAGGTAGGAGGGACGCTTGGCCTTCCTGTGCTCCTCCTACTGGCTCTAGGTGTCCTCTGTGGGTTGTGATTGGTCATGTGAGCAAGCGAGCACATGGGCCTGTGTACATTTCTGCATTTCTGGGCTAGCCCTGCCTTGCAGGTGCCAGAGAAACCTGTGCTTCAGTAGGGTCAGATTGGTCATGCATCTGTGCTCAGATTGAATGAGTGGCCTCCCTGAAGAATTCCAGCTTGCAGAGGCACTTTCAAAATGCAGTGAGCTCAGGTTCCAGGAGCTGTTACGGCAGTTTTTGTCTTGACA
This sequence comes from Rhinopithecus bieti, assembly GCF_001698545.2. Taxonomy (NCBI): domain Eukaryota; kingdom Metazoa; phylum Chordata; class Mammalia; order Primates; family Cercopithecidae; genus Rhinopithecus; species Rhinopithecus bieti. The sequence goes on from NW_016808851.1 coordinate 1,307,362, forward strand.
CTCCTTTCCCCTGAACTCCACTTTGGGAAGAAGGAAAGAAGCCACCATGGGCCAGGCGGGCGACAGAGCAAGCCCTAGCCAGATCGCAGGACATCAGAGGCCTGTTCCTTCACTCCAAAGTGGGCTTCATTTACTCCTTTGCAAGCAACAGGACAGTCTGTTCAATGTAGGGGAGCCTTTAAGACATGGGGGCGGGGAGGGGTCATATTTTTGGCCTCACTCCTGCTCTGCGGCCTTTCTCATGAATGCAGACCAATGTGCATGAATGTGGCCAGGACACAGGCTTTTCGCTCAGAACGCTCACATGAAATGTTAAGGATCTCTTGTTCCCTGTAACTTTAGACGAGGTTTCAAAACACAGAATCCATGCTGGAACCACCAGGCCAGCAGCGGGTGGTGGGCTGTCTTCGGAGCAGATGGAACAAAGGATTGGGTTCCCAAGTTCCTATGGTAAGACAAAAGGGTAAGATGTCAACCCAGGACCACCCAAGGAAAATTAAATACAGATCGACCTTTTGATGGTTTATGTTAACAGAGGGGAGATGGGGTTTTGATCTTGGGAAAAACAAACATCACAAACTCTACCATAATCACTGTTTCTCACACCCTACAGTAGAGTAGCAAGAACTGCTAGGTAGCCACAAACACACAAGTGGGGTGGGAGCTTCTGTTTCTTCTGTTGTTCAGTGTGCCTTCCATGGGCTAGAGAGCATAGGGCAATGTCAAGAAAAGGCGCCCTGGGTTTCCCAGCCAGCCACTGAGAAAGAGAAAAAAACGAGTCGTCCAGCAGTCAACTCCCCTTTCTCAACGCCATATCTGGGATCAGAGGCCCTCCTGGCTCAGCCCTGGATCGGGGGCAGACCACCCACCCACACGTCCCTCTCAGCCACAGCAGTGCCCATCACACTGGAGCTCCTACGCAGCCTGGGATTACAGGTGGAATAAACATTGCCAACTCTATTCTCAACCCAAATCTTTTTCTAGCTTTTTTAAAAAATGCATTATGAGGCTGGGCACGGTGGCCCACGCCTGTAATCCCAGCACTTTGGGAGGCCGAGGCGGGCGGATCACCTGAGGTCAGGACCAGCCTGGCCAATATGGTGAAACCCCATCTCTACTAAAAATACAAAAAAATTAGCTGGGCATGGGGGTGGTCACCTGTAATCTCAGCTACTCAGGGGGCTGAGACAGGAGAATCACTTGAACCCGGGAGACGGAGGTTGCAGTGAGCCGAGATGAAGTCATTGCACTCCAACCTGGGTGACAGAGCAAAACTCCATCTCAAAAAAAAAAGAAAAGAAAAGAAAAGACAAAAACCGTTAGTGAAAAATTTCAAGCATACTCAGAAGCAGAGAACATTCTACAAGGAACCCGAGATTCAGCAGTTACCAAGATTTGCCACACTTCTTCATCTATCCCAATTTTCCTCTTTCTTTACAGCAAATTCCAGATATCATGTCATTTTAGCCCCTCATCCTTCGGGATGCATCTCTAAAAATACGGACATTTTCTTATAGAATTTCAATGTCATTGTCACTCCTAAAAAATTAACAGTAATTCCTTGATATTGTCTATATCACAGTCCATATCAGATTTCCTGTATTTCATAAAATTGTCTTTATTAGTTAAGTTTCGTTAGTAGCCAAGAAAGATCTGCACATTTCATGTAGTTGTGATGCCTCTAGGTTCACCTTTCCTGCCCTACTCCTTGAATCAGCCATTTCTCTAAGAGTCCTTGGTTTCTTTTATTGGAAAATGGTGGTAGAAACTGAGTCACTGTGCCCGGCCGATTCATTTTTATAATCCCAGCACTTTGGGAGGCCGAGGGAGACGGATCACCTGAGGTCAGGAGTTCGAGACCAGCCTGGCCAACATAGCAAAACCTCGTCTCTAGTAAAAACACAAAAAATTAGACAGACGTGGTGGCAGGTGCCTGTACTTGGAAGCCTGAGGTGAGAGAATTGCTTGAACCTGGGAGACAGAGGTTGCAGTGAGCCGAGATCGCGCCATTACTCTCCAACCTGGGCAACAGAGAGAGACTCTGTCTTAAAAAAAAAAAAAGAAAAGAAAGAAAGAAACTAAGATCTAGGCCTGTTGCTATTGCTCAGTTATTGGGGTGCTTGTTGCTATTGGGGTGTTATTGCCTCTAAGCCTTTCAGCTGAGAGAGCAAGGAAATATATGTCCATATACTATATTTGCCTATGTATATCCATATATCTAAAAATAGTTCTATATGTACCATCTGTATCAGTATTAAGCTAAGCATGAGTCATACTGATGTCTCCAATGCTAATTCAGTGCCATCTGGATCTTTCTAACACCCTCCCTTGCTTACCTGTAACCTCCCACTCCAACAGTGAGAAAACTGGCTTCCAACATCCATATTTACCCTTGACTTCTTCTTTTTTTTTTTTTTAAGATGGAGTATTGCTCTGTCTCCCAGGCTAGAGTGCAGTGGTGTGATATAGCTCACTATAGCCTCCAACTCCTGAGCTCAAGCGATCCTTCCACCTCAGTCTCCCAAGTAGCTGAGACTACTACTACAAACCATCAAGCCCAGCAAATTTTTATTTTTTGTAGAGATGAAGTTTTTCTTTGTTGCCCAGGCTCCTTGACATCTTTTTAACCTACGTCCACCCTCCAGAAAAAATCACTACAAAATCCATTCTAAGTTATTTAAAACAGAAAAGGAATTTATCAAGTGATTTTTTTTCGCGGGGGTGGGGCAGTGGAGTCTCACTTTGTTGCCCAGGCTGGAGTGCAGTGGCGTGGTCTTGGCTCACTGCAATCTCCACCTCCTGAGTTCAAGAGATTCTCCTGCCTCAGACTCCCGAATAGCTGGGACTACAGGTGTCCACCACCACGTCTGGCTAATTTTTTTTTTTTTTTTTGAATTTTTAGTAGACATGGGTTTCACCATGTTGGTCAGGCTGGTCTCGATCTTCTGACTTCAGGTGATTCACACACCTTGGCCTCCCAAAATGCTGGGATTACAGGCCTGAGCCACTGCCTGTATATTTTTAAATATACTACCAAAATTTCCATGGGAGTCCAAGAATCAGGTGTGGGGCTTTGCAGCTAGCGCCACTCCAGACCAACTGTGCACAAATGTGGCAGGCCACATGTTTTTCATTCAGAATGCTCAGATGAAATGCCATGCCAGGCCCGGGCTCTGCCAGTGTGTGGTGCCAGAATCTCCACCACTGCTGCCCCAAAGCCAGGCACCCACACCACCACCCTCTCACAGGAGCTGTTTCCTTGCATTACCTTCCTTCTAAACAATGTCTCGGTTGGGCTCTCACTGGCAGAACCTGTGTCAAAGACTAAGCCCTAACCCCAAGGGAAAGTGAGCTTCCTGCTTCCTCCAAGGGAAGTCAAGATTCATAGGGCATGAAATTCCCCAAAGAGAGAAAAGCTGTCCAAAAGATGTTGGGTGGCTATTTTAAAAATTATGTAGCCAGAGGGTTGGGCACAGTGGCTCATGCCTATAATCCCAGCACTTTGGGAGGCTGAGGTGGGCAGATCACCTGAGGTCAGGAGTTCTAGACCAGACTGGTCAACATGGTGAAACCCCGTGTCTACTGAAAATACAAAAATTTGCTGGGCATGGTGGTGCATGCCTGTAATCCCAGCTACTTGGGAGGCTGAGGTAGGAGAATCACTTGAACCCAGGAGGTGGAGGTTGCAGTGAACTGAGATTGTGCCACTGTACTCCAGCCTGTGTGACAGAGCGAGACTCCGTCTCAAAAATAAGTAAATAAATAAGTAATAAAAATAAAAATTACAGAGTAGGATTTTGTGCCAACCAAAATCATTCCTAACTAAGAATCTGCACGGGAATCACCAAGCCCAGAGGGTACTCTTCAGGCTTTATCCTATTGGCCTCATTGTGCTATCTATGGGTGGGCCCAGGGTTCCTTCAGGTAAGTTGTTGGAAGTCTCACCCCTGACTGCTGCTACAATTCTCTCTCCTTTCCTCTTACTTTGCAGGTAATTGTTTCTCAGCCTCTCATGGGCCCTTCTTCCTATACACATTTTATGTATTTTTTTCAATTATTTATTAATTGAATAGGTAATATACACATGGTAAGAAACAAAAGGTAAAAGGGGGTGTATAGTAAAAGTTAAGACTATCTTCCTTACTATCCATGTTATTTCCCTCTCCAAAGACTGTCTGTTAGTTTCCTATATTTTCTTCCAGAGATATTCTATGTATATATAATCAAAAATATTCAGCTGGGCGCGGTGGCTTATGCCTGTAATCCCAGCACTTTGGGAGGTCGAGGCGGGCGGATCACATGGTCAGGAGATTGAAACCATCCTGGCCAACATGGTGAAACCCCGTCTCTACTAAAAATACAAAAATCAGCTGGGCATGGTGGCATGTGCCTGTAATCCCAGCTACTCAGGAGGCTGAGGTAGGAGAATCACTTGAACCAGGGAGTCAGCGGTTGCAGTGAGCCAAGACTGTACCACTGCACTCCAGCCTGGCAACAGAGCAAGACTCCATCTCAAAAAAAACAAGCAAAATTCATAAATTTTTCCATCCAACTTCCGGAATGAAGGTGTATCATGCTTTACACCTTCAGCCTGCATTTTGCTTCTTTTATTTAATTATATATCCTGGAGATGGTTTAATAGCAAAGCATGTAGAACAGCTTAGTTTTTGTAAACACTGCCTTGTATTCCATTGTATTATTAATTATTCATTAAACTAGTCCTATATTAATGGATGACTATTTCAAATCTTTTACTTATTACAAACAAAGCTGCAATGAAGAAACTTGTATATCCATAATCTTGTATATGTGCCAGCACATCTGCAGGAAAATTCGCAGAAATAACATTTCTGGGGCAAGGGGTATGTACATTGCAAAGTTTGATGAATACCATCAATTACTTTGCATAAATGTACTCATGTCTGTTCCCACAAACAAAACATGTGATAGTGTCTCTTCCCTAACCTCTTACCAACACGGTCATCACCAGATTTTTTTTTACCTTTGCCAATCTAATAGGTAACCCATGCGACCTCATTTTAGTTTTGTGCCTTTGTATGTCTTGTGTTATAAATCAGGTAAAGTATCGTGTTAGGCCAGGCACAGTGGCTCACGCCTGTAATCCCAGCACTTTGGGAGGCCGAGGCAGGTGGATCACTTGTAGTCAGGAGTTCAAGACCAGCCTGGCCAACATGGTGAAACCCCATCTCTACTAAAAATACAAAAATTAGCTGGGTGTGGTGGCGTGTGCCTGTAACCCCAGCTACTCGGGAGGCTGAGGCAGGAGAATCACTTGACCCAGGAGGCAGAGGTTGCAGTGAGCCAAGATCACACCACTGCACTCTAGCCTGGGCAACAGAGCAAGTCTTTGTCTCAAAAAACATAAATAAAAAACATCATTTTACCTGACTTAAGTCACAGAAGAGGAAATACACTGGTTTTCCTCTTCTGTGGCTTGTCTCTTTGTATCCTTTGCCACCTTTTCACTGGGAAGTTAGTAATTTATATTGATTTATAAGAATTCTTTATAAATTAAGGAGATTGTGCTAGGTGAAGATCTGGAAAAAGGGCCTTCCAGGGAGGGAAACAGCCAGCACAAACCCAGGACCAAGCAAAATGTGTCCTGGGAAAAGAAAGACCCATGATGTAGCACACCGGGAGAAGCCAAATGACGTCACAGGGCAGAGGCCACGTCACACTGTATCTGATCACCCCGCGATGTTTTCCTAACTGCAATGGGAAGCCGCTAGAGAGTTTTAAGCAGAATCCGCTGAGGAGAATTTGGATCTGGCCACCTGCATGAAGGGTGGTAACATTTATCAAGATGGGGAAGATGAAGAAGAGGATGATTATGATGGTAAAGCCTAGGGAGGGATAAAAAGTTCTACTTTCGATGTTTTAACCTGGAGAGGCCTGGCTATCCGCCTTGGAGAGTCCAGCAGACTGGTGGATTTCTGAGTTTAGCATTCAAGAGAAAGGTCAGTGCTACAGATAAAATTTGGAGTCATCAGCATCTGAATAGCATTTACAGCCTTGAGTCAGGGTGAAATCACCAAGGGCGAAAGTACTGAGAGGAAGGGACTTCAACCTTTAGAACGCAGGAGGAGGCACCAGCGAAGGAGGCAATGAGATAGGAGTAAAGCCAGGAGAGAGTGGTGCCCACGGAGCCAAGAAAAGGCCGTGCTTCTAGAGGAAGGTGTCAGCCACTGAACGCCACAGTGAAACCAAGTTGATGAGGATTGACCAGTGACTTAGGCAAATGGGGATCAGTGGTAACCTTGACGATGGTAATTTCAGTTCTCTGGTGGAGATGGAAGCCAAAGGGCAGTGAGTTGAGGATGGAGTTGAGTAGAAACAGCACAGATAATTCTCAAGAACTCTTGCCATGCAGAAGAGCAAGGGCAAAGGATTGGGAAGTTGCTACAGGGTAATGTGGGCTCAGGGCTTTTTGGGTTTTGTTTGGTTGGTTTCTTTTTTTCTTTCTTTCTTTTTTTTGAGACAAAGTCTCGCTCTGTTACCCAGGCTGGAATGCATTGGCACAATCTCAGCTTACTGCAACCTCTGCTGCCCAAGTTCAAGCAATTCTCCTGCCTCAGCCTCCCAAGTAGCTGGAATTACAGGCACCTGCCTCCATGCCTGGCTAACCTTTGTACTTTTAATAGAGACTGGGTTTTGCCATGTTGGCCGGGATAGTCTTGAACTCCCAACCTCGGGTGATCCGCCTGCCTCGGCCTGTTGGTTGACCCAAAGTGCTGGGATTACAGGCATGAGCCACCACACCCAGGCAGTTGGTTGTTTTTAATTATGGATACTCATGGGTCTATTGATCAGAATGACCCAGTGGAGATGGAAAAATTGATGACACCAGAGACAGGAAGGAAATTGCTGGAATGAAGTCCTCTAATCACTTTGCAACCTCTTTCAGGAACGTTAAGCGCAGCCTCCTCTGAAGTAAGAAGTGAGTGAGTCGGGTGTGGAGTGGCCTGGAGTCCTAATGGCACCCTGAAAGCTGAATGTGATGAATGTGGAGTGGTGAAGGAAGGTGGCAGGAGAAGCAGCAAGATAAAAGGAAGAGAAACTAGCATATACTGGGCAGTAACCTTGTGCCAGGCAGACATAGGAACTTTGAAGTACCTTTGGAAGAATGGTTTGAATATTTATATCCTTTGTTTTGGATTTTCATTGTGGTAAACTATACATAACCTAAAATTTCAGAGTGGGAGACAATCTTCACAATCTATACATCTGACACAGGACTTACATCCAGAATCTGCAACGAACTCAAACAAATTAGCAAGAAAAAAATGAACAATCCCATCAAAAAGTGGGTTAAGGACATGAATAGATAATTCTCAAAAGAAGATATACAAATGGCCAACAAGCGTGTGGAAAAATGCTCAACATCACTAGTGATCAGTGGAATGCAAATCAAAACCACAATGCGATACCACTTTACTCCTATAAGAATGGCCATAATCAAAAAATAATAGATATTGGCGTGGATGCAGTGAAAAGGCAACACTTCTTCACTGCTGGTAGGAATGTAAACTAGTACAACCACTCTGGAAAACAGTGTGGAGATTTCTAGAAGAACTAAAAGTAGAACTACCATTTGATTCAGCAATCCCACTACTGGGTATCTACCCAGAGGAAAAGAAGTCATTACACGAAAAAGATACTTTCACACGCATGCTTATAGCAGCACAATTCACCATTGCACAAATGTGGAACCAACCCAAATCCCTGTTAATCAATGAGCGGATAAAGAAACTGTGGTATATATGTTCGATGTAATACTACTCAGCCATAAAAAGGAATGAATTAATGGCATTCACAGCAACCTGGATGAGATTGGAAACTATTATTCCAAGTGAAGTAACTCAGGAATGGAAAACCAAACATCGTATGTTCTCACTCATAAGTGGAAGCTAAGCTGTGAGGATGCAAAGGCATAAGAATGACACAGTAGACTTTGGGGACTCAGGAGGAAAGGATGGGAAGCAGATGAGGGATAAAACACTACAAATTGGGTTCAGTGTATACTGCTCGGGTGATGGGCGCACCAGAATCTCACAAATCACCACTGAAGAACTTATTCACATAACCAAATAGACCTGTGGAATTCCCCAAAAACTTGTGGAAATAAAAAATTAAAGAAAAAAACAAAATAAAGTGGAGAAGTATAAAATAAAATTTAAAACCCTAAAATTTTACCATTTTTACCATTTTTAGGTACACAACTCAGTGGCAGTAAACCACAGTGTTGTACAACCATCACCACTATCCACCTCCAGAACTTTATCATCCCAAACTGAAACCGTATCCATTAAACAATATTCCCCTTTCCCCTCCTCCTAGCCCCGACTAAGCTCTTCTGCTTTCTGCCACTATGACTTTGCCTATTATAGGTACCTCATGTAAGTGAAGTTATATAATATTTATCCTTTTGTGCCTGGCTTCTTTCACTTAGCATAATATTTTCAAGGTTCATCCATGTTGCAGCTTATATCAGAATTTCATTCCCTTTTATTATGGCTGAATAATATCCCACTATCTGTATAGACCACACTTGGTTTATGCATTTCCCTGTTGAGCAAAGCTTGGGTGTTTCTGCCTTTGGCTATTGTGAATGATGCTGCTATGAACATGGCTGTTTGAGTACCTGTTTGAGTCCTTGTTTTCAATTATTTGCGGCATGTATCTAGAAGTGGCACCCTTTTTTTTTTTTTTCTGGTTAATGCTCACAGCAGCCCTCAGACAGGTGCTCTTCAGGCTGGGACCCCTTCTTTATTCCTTTAGTGGGAGGCCGTATGCTGCCAGCTCCCAACACAATTCCTCAAACTGGATTCCCCTTCTTTATTCCCAACACAGTTCCTCAAACTGGATATTGTCCATTGGTTTTGTTCTCAAATAGATTGAGGTTCCTCAGCAGTCTCTGGTCCTCAGCCTCTTAGTTCTATGGCTCTTTTGTTTGCAGAAGAGAGTCCCATCACAGGCTCTGGTGGGGAAGGTAGGCCACACCTCTTGGTCCCATGGCTGACTGCAGTGAGAAAGGGGTAAGCGTGAGGGGGCTGCCTTATTGGTATAAGGTGGTATAAGGTGCATGGTTATAGACGCCGCATGTATATGTCTGTAGGTAGACTTCTGCCTCATTTTTGGATCCTTTTGAGTTGCAAAAGAACTTTCTCTCCTGAAGTCACGCTGCTTCTGGAAAGAGCTAAAACCTGACTTTTCCAGGTAGAAAACAGTCATCTGAAAGCAAGTCATGATAACGTCATCACTTGAATATTTTGGATGTGCTAAAACATAACACTTTAAACACTAGAAGATAGATTATCATGATAGTAGATTGGGCTAGGAAAGTTACTTATAGAAAACAAGTAAAACAATAGAACTGCAATGATTTTTAACAGCTAAGATTTCCTGTAAACCACTATAGTCACAGGATAGCCTCTCCCTTAAGATATGCAATTATCTTGTGATCCAAAAATAGCTGGTGTCAGCATTGTTTCAGCAAAGTTTCCCTTAAAATATAATTTTGCTTTCCTTTTATTATGTTGTGATCTGCACTATTCTATAGAACCTCCTTCTCTTTACAAAGACATTCCTGGAATAAAAACCAATTTCGTGGCCCATGGGGGAGAAAAAAAAAGTAAGTTCTTAGTGAATATTTCTGGCTCCTTTCTGGATTGCAACAAGCCAGCGAGTACCTCAACAGAAATCCTGTTGGTGGGTGGGGCAAGGGTCAGAATTGGGGACTTGAATTACACAATGATAGGGTAGCCAGGATTATAGCTTTTTTTTTTAGACAGGGTCTCGCTCTGTCACCCAGGCTGGAGTGCAATAGCACAGTCTCAGCCTACTGCAACCTCTGCCTTCTGGGTTCAAGCAAACCAGCATCATAGCTCTTGCGCTGCCATGCGTAGATAACTGCGGCACACTTGTCCGTGATTTATGTACAAGTCATTATTTTTTGGATGGTGGGGTGCATTTTTCTTATTTTCTCTATCTTCTTTCTTTCTTTCCTTCTTTCTTTCTTTTTTCTTTCTCTCTTTCTTTATTTCCTTCTTTCTCTTTCTGTCTTCTTTCTCTCTTTCTTTCCTTCTTTCTCTCTCCTTCCTTCCTCCCTCCCTCCCTCCCTCCCTTTCTTTCTTTGATGGGTCTCCCTATGCTGCCCCGGCTAGTCTTGAGCTCCTGGGCTCAAGTGATCCTCCCTCCTCAGTTTCAGCCTCCCAAGTATCTGGGATTACAGACACAAACAACCGCTCCTCATTGTCTTTCTTCCTTCCTTTCCTTCCCTTCCCCTCCACTCCCTTCCACTCCCTTCCACTCCCCTCCCCTCCCCTTCCCTTCCCTTCTTTCCTTTTTGAGATGGAGTCTTGCTCTGTCGCCCAGGCTGGAGTGTAGTGGTGTGATCTTGGCTCACTGCAACCTCTGCCTCCCAGGTTCAAGCGATTCTGCTGTCTCAGCCTCCCGAGTAGCTTTTCAATTTGGTCTTATCAACTTTAAACTGATCTCAAATGTGTCTTACTTCCCTAATACAGTTTTCATATCTGTTCCTTAGTCATTAATACATAAGATATTTTTGGGGAGGTTGAGGTAGGTGGATCACCTGAGGTCAGAAAGTTCGAGACTAGCCTGGCCAACATGGTGAAACCCCGTCTCTACTAAAAATACAAAAATTAGCTGGGCGTGGTGGCGGGCGCCTGTAGTCTCAGCTACTCAGGAGGCTGAGGCAGGAGAATCTCTTGAACCCTGGAAGCGGAGATTGCAGTGAGCCAAGATTGTGCCACTGCACTCCAGCCTAGGCAACAGAGCGAGACTCTGTCTAAAAAAAAAAAAAAAAAGATATTTTTCCTAGAGCTTTTGGTTTGTTTTGTGCTTCTTGGCTTGGTTTCTGGTGACTCTTGTTTGACGCTGTCTAGATCTTTTTCCACTTCAGAGTTTTGTTGTTGTTTCAAGATTTCCCAATTCTCTTTCTGGAGCACATTATTGCAGCTATTTGCTTTTTTCCCCCATTCCTTTTAGATATGTATCTTCATTTTAGTTTTCAGATTATATTTTCTTGAACTTAGATGAAAAAAGTATTTCTTCAAAATATAGTTAAATAAAGAATAAATCAGTGTTTAGATGACTACTGACCTATTTCTATTTTCAATTTTCAATCCTCTGGAGAATCAGTGGTAAAGATTATATTTGTGAAATTCCTTATGCCACACACTTGTTTGGATCCTTTTATGTGAAAAAATCTTTTTTCTATTCCATTTAGATTCCTTATATGGTATAAATCAAAATTATGAAAGCTTTTAAAAATAATGTTTATTTAATTGTTAATTCTGGCCCAGTGCAGTGGCTCATATCTGTAATCCCAGCACTTTGGGAGGCCAAGGTGGGAGGATCATTTGAGGCCAGGAGTTCCAGACCAACTTGGACAACACAGCAAGACACTGTCTCTATTTTAAAAAATTGTTAATTCTAAAAATATGTTCTTTGCTATTTAAGTCAGAAATACGATGAGAACAGTATCTGTCACATTACTCCTGAATATCCTTCTGGAATCCTGACCAATAAAATCAGATCAGGAAAACAAAGACACGCAAGTATTAGGAAGAAAGGAACAAAAAAGCAATTTAAAGATGATATGTTTGACTACCTAGAAAATCCAAGAGAAGTATTCTATTTTAAAAAGACATGCTTAAGGGGAAAACATCAAAAACACAGAACATCAATAAGAAAAAAATACGAATCATCTATAATTCTTCTAGTTAGAGGAAACCATTGTTAAAAATGAACAATTTGGAGCCAGTCATGGTGGCATGCACTTGTAATTCTAGCAACTCAGGAGGCTGAGACAGGAGGATCTCTTGAGGCCAGGAGTTCAAGACCAGCCTGGGCAACATAGTGAGACCCCCCCCGCCCCATCTCTTAAAAATTTTTGAAGTAAAAAAATGACAATTTGGTCTATATCTTTTGTTATGTTTTTGCACATATGTGTATATGTTTACGTGTTTCTACATACATTTATTCCAAACATCTTATATCTAATTATATGGCCGTTGACTGTTACATAAAATGTAAAGTGATTCTACAGAGGGACTTCCTGTATTACTGTGACAGAAATTGAGTCCCTGCTGTGAGAAAGGTGATAGAGAAAGAGCATTTCACCTGGGTCAGAGGACAGAGGACAGGGACCCAAGTCTGACCATAAAAAGTTCCAAAACACAAAAATGTTTTAAAACTTATTTGGTAGCAAACCTTAACCTAAAATGATGTAAGACTATTCAGCCTTTATTCACCCCAATTAGGATTAATATTCACATCGTATGAAAATATGTTACTGCATTACATTACGGGGATCTTCCAGAGGACCCCTGGGTTTCGGTTTTTGTTTTTTTTTTAGACGAAGTTTCATTCACTCTTGTCACCCAGGCTGGAGTGCAATGGCGCCCTTTCAGCTCACTGCAATCTCTGCCTTCCAGGTTCAAGCAATTCTCCTGCCTCAGCCTCCCAAGCTGGTATTACAGGCGCCCGCCACCATGCTGAGCTAATTTTTGTATTTTTAGTAGAGCCGGGGTTTCACCATGTTGGCCAGGATGGTCTCGAACTCTTGACCTCAGGTGATCCACCCACCTCGGTCTCCAAAAATGCTCGATTACAGGTGTGAGCCACCGTGCCCGGCCATCCCTCATAGTTTTATGCTCTGTGTTACCTTTCAAAAATCCAAAATATTATGAATTCTGAAGTCGTCCCCAAAGCTTTGGGCAAGAGATTATGTGTCTGCAATATACTGAGCAGTAGCCAGAAATGCCAAAAATATAGAAATACGTGTGCTACAGTCCAGGAACTCACAACCAAAGTTGAAATGGCAAGATATGTACACAGGAAAAGCTTTAAACCTTTCAAATAGACCATTAAGCAAATAGGCATATAGTCTTAGTCTATGTTGACGTGAAGGGCTCTAGAGCACTGCCTATGAATGCTTACTTAATACGTGAGTGCCCCAAATTGTACAGAATCATGTTTGATGGATAGAGTCCTGACCTAAAAAACAGAAGAAGTGTGCCTGACCAGAGGGGAGGAAAAGATTCCTTTTTTTTTTTTTGAGGCGGAGTCTGGCTCTCTCGCCTAGGCTGGAGTGCAGTGGCGCTATCTCAGCTCACCGCAACCTCCGCCTCCCGGGTTCAAGCGAGTTTCCTCCCTCAGCCTCCCAAGTAGCTGGGACTACAGGTGGGCGCCATCCCACCCGGCTAATTTTTGTAGTTTTAGTAGAGACGGGGTTTCGCCATGTTGGCCATGATGATCGAGAGGAAAAGATTATTTATCATCCCTGTGTATTAGAGTCTTCTTAGTGGCAAGCATCAGAAACCTGACTTCAAATGAATGAAGCCAAAAAGGAAACTCTTGGCTCCTGCTTGGATGAAGCCCCCGTGTTGACCACCACCACCCCCTCAGTCCCACTTTCCTCTCTGTTATTTCTTTCTCCGGCAGGCGCTTTCCACATCGTGGGAATGATGGCCACTGCTGGTGTTCAGTCTCCAGTCTCTGCAGACTGCAATCCCAGGAAGGAAAAAGAAAGATCGTCTCTTGCCCTGTATCCATCTCAGTGTCTCAGAATGACCTAGCCTGGCCTTGCCGGCGTCTTGGCCCCTCCGCTGGTCTGATGACTGCACCTTGAGGGGGTGGGGGACGCTGACCTTGGTGGGAGGGGATGCAGGACTTTGTAACTGACAGCCATGCTCTAGTCACAGGGAAAGGAGATGGGTGATTCCAAAACCAAAGGGTGCTGGTACAAATGAAGAAAAAAAAAGAGGGGCCTCTTTGCAGAAGTGGTCACAGGGTGAGAGCAGAGGATGACGAGAGTCGAAAGGACCTCAGTCGCTCTTTGGTCACAGTGCTGACGTTCCTGCATATGCAAGAGGCATGGCATTCACAGGAGAGCAGTGACATAAGAAAGAGCTTTGGAAGTGCCTTGTGCTAAATTAGATGAGTCTTAAGAAGATGCTTAAAGGAAAGACGAGAAGTGCATTGGTAGGAGGAATGGAAGAGAGTATTATAGGTAGGAGTGTAGCATTTATCTGCTTAAATGATTTTGCTTCTGGCTGAGTCTAAATAAGAATATTCTTGTCAGTAGTTTTTTTTTTTTTTTTTTTTTCTCCTATGCATGAGAAATTTCTGACTCCCTTCTGCATTGAGACAAACTTGTGAGGACAGGCTCATGTTTGATGGATGGAGCCCTGACCTAAAATATAGAAGAGGTGTGCTTGACAAGAGAAAAAAAGAGATCATTTATAATCCCTATGCGTGAGATTTTTCCAGTTGCAAGCACTGGCAACCTGACTTAATGTGAATTTAACAAAATTTATGCTGGGCGCGGTGGCTCACGCCTATAATCCCAGCACTTTGGGAGGCTGAGGCTGGTGGATCACCTGAGGTCAGGAGTTCGAGACCAACCTGGCCAGCATAGTGAAACCCCATCTCAACTAAAAATACAAAAATTAGCCCAACATGGTAGTGCAAGCCTGTAATCCCGGCTACTCACGAGGCTGACGCAGAATTATCACTGGAACCCAGGAGGCAGAGGATGCAGTGAACCGAGATCATGCCATTGCACTCCAGCCTGGGCAACAGAGCGAGACTCTGTTGCAAATAATAATAATAATAATAATAATAATAATAATAATAAATTTGTTGGCTCTTTTGGAGAAATGTTAAGGAGCAGCAGACAACAATTTTCTGACTAGGGGCTGGTCCTATTATAATTCTGATATTATATATCGGAGCCTCCTACATTCAAGCTGCAATAACTTTCTAAACAGCTTGCTGAAAGTCACCCAGGGAATTATTTGTTGATGTTCCGGAAGAGGGAGATACAAAGGCAAAGGGACTGTTCCCGGAATTTTTCCTGAGTAATTAAGTTACAGTTGCTATTTGCAAGTCACTGCAAAGGAAATCTTCCAATAGATGCTACTTATTCAGCCATGTGTGCAAAACTAGATATTTCTTACATTAACATTGTAATTATATTTGGCATCATTTTTTGTTTTGCTCTAGATAGACAAAGATTAAGTCTTAAGTGCGCAAGTCAGAGAAAGAGAAGACACATTTCTGATGCCTTGGAGTAGTTCTGATCTGCTGAATTAGACACACACAAAGCCTGCCATAGACCAACCCCCAATCCATTATCACAGACTGAAGACCAAAGAGAGGAATAAATGAAACCCATAATGTGCTGAGCATTTTACACAAATCATCTTTGGAATTCTCACAATGCAAGGAAGATACCATTATCCCTATCTTACAAGATAAAGAAAGTAAATCTCAGAGACCTTTTAGTCACTTTTCCAGGACCAGCCAGCTCTTAAGATATAAAGCCAGGATTCTAGAACTGAATCATCTGATTTCAAAGCCTGAGCAAGGAGGAAGTGGTGCAGGCCTATAGTCCCAGCTACTAAAGAGGCCGAGGTGGGAGGATCCCTTAACCCCAGGAGTTTGAGTCTAGCCTGGGCAACATAGCAAGAACCAATCTCAAGAAAAAAATTAACAAAGCAAGACTGTGAGCCCAGCTTCCTATTGGGTGGTATCTTTGGGGGATAATTAAGCTGTGTAACATGTAGCTTTTGATTTCCTTTTACAACTCCTCTCCTTAACACCTATAGATTTATTATCATCAAAATACAGTGTAGGCTGCACACAGTGGCTCATGCCTGTAATCCCAGCACTTTGGGAGGCTGAGGCGGGTGGATCACCTGAGGTCAGGAGTTCGAGACCAGCCCGACCAACATGGTGAAACCCTGTCTCTACCAAAAATACAAAAATTAGTCAGGCATGGTGGCAGGCGCCTGTAATCCCAGCTACTCAGGAGGCTGAGGCATGAGAATCACTTGAACCGGGGAGGCGGAGATTGCAGTGAGCCAAGATCATGCCATTGCACTCCAGCCTGGGTGACAGAGCAAGACTCAGTCTCAAAAAAAAAAAAAAAGAAAGAAAACATACAATGTAAAAAGCACAATCCAAGGAGCTGAAAATGCAAGAGAGAACTGCCTACAACCTTTGTTTGCCAGGAATTCACAAACTATTGGGAGAGAGAACCCAAATATGAAACAATAAACAAACTATGAGTGGAGTTGGACTGAGCAACCAGGGCCAGAAGCTGCTAGTGAAGCCCCAGTGCCCATTTCCCTTCTTCAGTAAGACAACCCTCCTCTCCTGCCTCCTGCCACTAGATAAGGCTGTAGCCATGTGGAACAGAGACTATACTTATGGCAGCCTTTATGGCAGTTTCATGTAAGTAAATTCTGTCTAGTGGGGTGAAAGCAGAAAGGACAAGTGCAGTTTCTGACGGCAGTCTTGAAGGAAAAGAACAATCCATTCCTCTTCCCTGCCTGTTAGAGCCTTGGCAGCCATCTTGAATCAGGAGGTGAGTTTGGAAGTGGAAGTCCCTCGTGGCGGAACTGCCTATGGGGGAAGCCCGCGGATCTGACTCTGAGGGGTTCAGCCTCTACCCTGGACTGCCCACCTCCATTCTTTTATGTGAAAGACAAGTAAACTTCAGTCTAACTTAAACCATTGTTACTTTGGGTTTTTGTCATTGTAAGCAAGTTTAATCCTAATTACTAAAAAGGTACAGTTCTATAAGCACTCACCACCTCCCTCAAATCCTACTAGGTGACCTTCATTCAGCAAGTGACTTAACCTTTCCCAGGGTGGCTGAGAGAACCCAATGAGATCAACCCATAAGAGACCAGGAAAAAGTGCACGGGGCTTTGAGTTGGCCTGTGTGATGCAGTGTGACTGGGGGAAACAAAGGAAGAAACCTAATACCCAGGACTCATCAATTCACAATTTCCTGAACTGCTTTGGGGTCAGCACGTGCAGAATAATTTCTAAAACTGTGTAGCCTGTAGCCCCAGGGAGGCTGAGGTGGGAGGATCACCTGAGCCCAGGAGGTCGAGGCTGCAGTAAGCCGTGATCATGCCACTGTATTCCAGCCTGGACAACAGGGTGAGACCCTGTCTCAAAAAATATATATATATATTTATTTAATTAATTAAATAAAACCACGTAGCACAGACGTGAAGTTCTTTGTAGATTCTGAGCTGACAAAGTTCATGTGCTAGAGTAAGTGATTAAAGGTTTGATGAAAGAGATGAAGTATGAGTGGGGTGGTAAGAAATGAATCCGATTTGGTGTGCAAGTCATGACTCCTAACTACATGGAAACTCAACCCTGTTTGGAAAAGAAAAAAAGAAAAAAAGTGGGTGGGGAGGAGGTTGGTGGTTGAATCATGTAATTAAAAAGGCAAGAAGTAAGCTCAGGGAAGGCTGGATGGAGACCAAATGATGTCATTAGGATGTGGTCTCAGCTCTGCTTTCCTGAGTTCATTGCATTTTCATAAGATAAGCAGTGGTGTCTGGCAGCTGTGGATTTACATCCTATCAGCTCAGCAACCCGGGTGGAAAATACCTTCTTCCTTAGGGCTGCAGAGAAATCCTCAACCTACCTTAGTACCTGTGCCTCTGATTCTGTAGACCTGGGTCATATTCCCACCCCTGGAGTGGATGGGGGCAGAAGAATGTAGCCTCAGCCCCATCCAAACTGCAAGGATTAAGAGTTCAAAAAGGGTGGTTTCCAAAAGGAAAAGTGAGGCGCTCTTGGCAGGAGAAGGGGAGTTGATGCTGGGAGGAGTGTTATTCGAGTGTTATGGCAGAGAAGAGAAAAGGCAAAGATAGAAAGTCTAGAATGAATGGAATAGCATGAGCTGAATGGAAGAGAAAACTCAAGTAGGCAAGACAAGTGCTGGCAAGGGACCCTCTTCCTTTATATTATTTTTTTCTCTCTGTTTTTTCTTTTTTTTTTGAGATGAAGTCTCACTCTGTCACCCAAGCTGGAGTGCAGTGGTGCGATCTCAGCTCACTGCAACTTCTGCCTCCCCAGTTCTAGCGATTCTCCTGCCTCAACCTCCCGAGTAGCTAGGATTACCACATGGTGGGAGTAGCCACCATGCCCGGCTAATTTTTGTATTTTTAGTAGAGACGTGGTTTCATCATGTTGGCCAGGCTGGTCTCGAACTCCTGACCTCAGATGATCCACCCGCCTCAACCTCCCAGAGTGCTGAGATGACAAGCCTGAGCCCAACCAGGGGACCCATAGGACCGTATTCAATCTTGATTACCTCTACAAAGGCCCTATCTCTAACTATAGTAACAGTCTGAGGCACTGGGGATTAGGACTTCAACATGTGAATTGGGTGGGGGACCCAATTCAGCCCATGCCACTCACTGTTGTCCAAAGGGCAGTAATGGGGATTTCTTATACATTCATAAAAACACAGTAGTTATAGCTGGATGGTGTGAGCAGCCAGTTCTCAGCAAATTTTCCTTATGATCCTTGTCAAAAGACACAATTACAACAAATTTCGTTTAAAGATCTCTAGTGGCTTTATTTGCAATTCGAGAATCGTGCAACACTTCATTCCATAAAATAGAATGAGTGTTCTGATGAGCTGAACAGAGAAGGGTGGATTTATAGGCATAAAAAGTGCTGAAGAAAGCAGAAACAAGGAACAAAAAGCAGATTGGTCATTTCAAAGTTATTTCCCTTGTAAGGTGAGGACAGAACAATAGAAAAATTACTGCCTGGGTATGATTGGTTTACTTCAGATTAAAGGTTAAAAGAGGGGGCATTCATTATCTTGCCGATTGAAGATAGAAACTGGCCTGTTTGGGAGGGAGATTGCTGGCTCTCTCTCTCTCTCTCCTGATTTCTCAGAAGATCAGGTTAATAGTTTTAGTTTGGTGACTGGGAACCTCAGCATTTTGATCTTTAGTCTGGTCTGGTAGAGGCTTTTGCAGGAGCTTAGTCCAAAACAATGGCCTCCGATAATTTTTGTTTTTGGAGACAGAGTCTTGCTCTGTTGCCCAAGCTGGAATGCAGTGGCAGGATCTGGACTCACTGCAACCTCCACCCCCTGGTTTTAAGTGATTCTCCTGCCTCAGGCTCCCAAGAGCTGGGATTACAGGCGCATGCCACCACACACAGCTAATTTCTGTGTTTTTAGTAGAGACGGAGTTTCACCATGTTGGCCAGGCTGGTCTCAAACTTCCGACCTCAGGTGATCCACCCGCCTCAGCCTCCCAAAGTGCTGGGATTACAGGAGTGAGCCACTGCGCCAGGCCTGCTAATTTTTATATAACACTCTAAATCAGTGAAACCTGCCCTCATGAAAATTGAATCTGTCCTCTAGAGAAACTAGCTTCCAGAATCCTCAGCCCACTGGAATGGCAGTGCATAGCCAAAACCAAGCAAATAAACAAAATGAAGAATTGCAACCAAGGAACCCACAAATCAAAGGTGCAGTTACACAAAGGCTTTGCAACTTGTCGGTTATCTATGGGAAGGCCAGTGACACTCCAAGTAGCCAGCATTACTGGGCAAAGCTAAGATATGTAGGGTCAGGATGGGATGGAACATACATTGCCTAATGCAGTATTCTGTTCATAGCAGACACACAGGAAGCAGTGGCTAGATGAATTTATCAGAAATGAACAGAAGGAAGAATAAAGAATCTCTGTGGTATTGGTGAGTTGTTTGTTCTGACAACAGACATAGAGTAAAAAACTCCTGACATCCAGGTCAGGGAGATGAGAGTAGAGAGGCAAAGGCCACTGCCCTTTGATTCAGAAGCACTTGAAGGCCTAAGTATGAGATAAGTTACCTCCAGAATGTGTGTGTGGAAAGGAGGGGAGGTAAGAGGAGGGGCAAGCAACCTGTTACGTTCCTGGATCACCTAACCAAAAATAGAGATGCCCCCAAACCTCAGCACTAGAGACACCCCACCCCAGCACTGGAGACACCCCCCACCCCCAGCACTTTGGGAGGCCGAGACGGGAGGATTGTTTGAACCTAGGAGTTCAAGATCAGCCTGGGCAACATGGTGAGATCCTGTCTCTATAAAAAAAAATTTTTTTAATGAGCCAGGCAGGGTGGCACATACCTGTAGTCCCAACTACTTGGGAGGCTAAAGAGGACTGCTTGAGTCTTGGAATTCCAGGCAGCACTGAGCTATGATCATGCCCCTGCACTCTAGCCTGGGCAGCAAAGTGAGACTCTGTCTCTAAGAAAAAAGAGAGATTCCCTCCAGCCCCCACCAGCCTCATCGTATGTCATCTACCATCTGTCCACTCTATTTCCTAGCATTTATCAATATATGAAATTATCGTATATAATTGTTTAATTACTTTAATAGTCCATCCCCACCACCTCCAGATTATAAGCTCTACGAAGGGGCCTTCAGGTGGTTCCTCACTGTGTCTCAGTACCCAGAACAGGACCTACCTAGCACATACTCAGTGCCCAGAAACATTGTTTAATGAATAAAAGAGCAAAGGATATCAGAGATTTCTGTAATAAAATAAAGGTAACTATGTGTTGGGAACAGGCCCCCCAAAATCTGGCCATAAACTGGCCCCAAAACTGGCCATAATCAAAATCTCTGCAGCACTGTGACATGTTCCTAATGGCCATGACAGCCCACGCTGGAAGGCTGTGGGTTTACCGGAATGAGGGCAAGGAACACCTGGCCCGTCCAGGGCGGGAAGACCGCTTAAAGGCGTTCTTAAGCCACAAGCGATAGCATGAATGATCTGTGCCTTAAGGACATGCTCCTACTGCAGATAACTAGCCAAACCCATCCCTTTATTTCATTTCCCATAAGGAATACTTTTAGTTAATCTATAATCTATAGAAACAACGCTTATCGATGGCTTGCTGTCAATACATATGTGGGTAAATCTCTGTTCAGGTCTCTCAGCTCTGAAGGCTGTGAGACCACTGAATTCCCACTCCACACCTCTATATTTCTGTGTGTGTGTCTTTAATTCCTCTAGCACCGCTGGGTTAGGGTCTCCCTGACTGAGCTGGTCTCAGCAACCATGCCCAAGTAGTTAATCATTCTGGGGGAGCCTGGGGATCCTGAATGCTTCACTCCCTGAAAATTATGTATGGTCAGTGTATACATTTTGGTTAGAAAATCTGTGATGACATCATGAAAAATCAGCATTGCTTTCCTGTTCCTTTTGCAGTACTAATAGTAAAAACATGATCTCCTAGGTATTTTATTGAACTTTTATGAATGTATGTATGTATTTAAAGATGGGGTTCTTGCTATGTTGCCCAGGCTGGCCTTGAGCTCCTAGGCTCAAGGGATTCTGCTGCCTCCACTTCCCAAGTAGTTGGGACTACAGGCACACACCACTGCCCCGGCCTAAACTTTTAGTGAATTTATCTATTAACTATGTCTTCTTTTCTGTAATCTGATGCTTTTGACATCTGGGGCCTTGCTGACCCTGGAGGGGTCAATTCCTAGAGATACTAAACAACTCAGCCGTGAACATATTTCTCAAATGTAAACCAACAACTCTAGAGCTCAAACCTAACCACCTCCTTTATGGAGCCCTCATACTCTAGGCCACCACCCACCTGCCCTCCTCACCCCAGGGCTGGGTACCAGACAGCTAGGGTCAGCCCATGTGCTCCATAGCTCACAGAATTTACTCACACTGGCCAATCCTAAACTGCCTACTCTGCCTCATCTGTTTCTTCCTTTGGAAACCACAATAAAGGCTCTTGCCACCCAGTTTCTATCATCACTCCCCCACTCCCCCAGCCCCTACCTGTAGCCTTCTGACCAACCCTGGCACTTCCCTCTGTGGTCCCCAATGGCATGGTGTGCCCATTTCTCTTGGGAACTGTGAGTATCAAACTCTCTTTTCAATGGCAGTCATCTCATGATCCATTGGTCTTACTATACCTAAGATTTTCTATTACTACATTGTATTTTAACAATAATATGCCAATTAAGACCAGGCTTGGTGGCTCACGCCTGTAATCCCAGCACTTTGGGAGGCTGAGGTGGGCAGATTACCTGAGGTCAGGAGTTCAAGACCAGCCTGGCCAACATGGTGAAACCCATCTCTATTAAAAATACAAAATATGAGCCAGGTGTGGTGGCCCACGCTTGTAGTCCCAGCTACTGTGGAGGCTGAGGTGGGAGAATCGCTTAAACAAGGAGGTAGAAGTTGCAGTGAGCAATCATGCCACTGCACTGCAGCCTGGGTGACAGAGCGAGACTTCATCTCAAAAACAAACAAAAAAACAAAGCACAAACAATATGCCAATTATTACATGTTCAATTGTAAATAACAGAAAACCCAATTCAAACTGCCTTAAGCCATAAAGGAGACAGGATGTGGGTTGAGAGTTGGGGCAGCCTCCAGTGTTCATTTATTTCAGTCTCTGGTGATGTCTTCAAGGCCCTACTGTCCATCTCTCATCTGGGTTCTGGAAGAGCAGATTGATCCTTTACTCCCAGGCCCACATGCGTCTCCTTCCAAGCCTAGGGAGAGAGACCAGGGCTCCTCTGGAAGTTGTCTCAGAAGAATGGGCAGCTTCATTCCCGAGAGCTCCTGCAAGTACCTTTGCAAAATTGGAGTATGTGCTCATCCCTGGCTAAGAAAAGAATTATGTTGATGAATTTGGGCCTGAGCCAAATGACTTCCCTGGAATCACAAGGGCAGTCAGTCAAATTTCCAGGAAGCTCGCGAGCTGAGAGGGGGAGTCGTGGACACCAAGACAAGAGAAGGGAAAACTCATGCTCAGTGACACCATGATGTCCAATGCAATCATATAATAGCACAGAAGGACAGAACATAAGAAACGGCACAAGACAATAATCTGTGTTGAGGAAGGCGGTGGTACCACATAGTTGCTCTAGGTACCATATTTGCAAGTAAAATTCTCTATTTATTTATTTATTTATTTATTTATTTATTTATTTATTTTATTTTATTTTTTGAGATGGAGTCTCTCCCCGTTGCCTGGGCTGGAGTGCAGTGGCACGATCTCTGCTCACTGCAAGCTCTGCCTCCCAAGTTCATGCCATTCTCCTGCCTCAGCCTCCCGAGTAGCTGGGACTACACATGCCCGCCACCTCGCCCGGCTAGTTTTTTGTATTTTTAGTAGAGACAGGATTTCACCATGTTAGCCAGGATGGTCTCAATCTCCTGACTTTGTGATCTGCCTGCCTCGTCCTCCCAAAGTGCTGGGATTACAGGCATGAGCCACTGTGCCCGGCCAAATTCTCTATCTTTAGTGGCTTTTACTAGAATTAGAAGGAAACAGCTTCACTTCTTCTGAGATATGATTCTAATTCTGAGATGGTCATAGGAAAAAAAGTCATTAAATTTATATTTTATTTCTATCTTACATTTGCCTGTCTGATCTTTGAGGGTTGTAAACCTGATGGGAAAGAGGTCATATATTTTAATAGCATGTTGGCATTTAAAATGCCAAGAAGTGAAAAAAAATCAGGATTCCATTTAGCCTGAGAATTTTAATGCATGTTCATTGCTTTTCTTCAATAATTCCTCTCATTTCACACATACACAAAGATATGACCTCCCCCCCGCAACCCCTGCCACCATCAGACATACATATTTAGTCCTGGGAGAGATGTGGCATCAAATCAGAAGCAGTTTTTCTCTAAAGAACCAGAGTAGAGAGCTTAATTTAATTAGTGTCCAGTCTGGAAGGAATGAAAACAGCATAGCATCTGTAATGCAGAAAGGTTATTTGCGACCTGCTTCTTGAAAAGATGTCTGCTTGATTTGTATGATTCTGCTGCCCTCAACAATAGAGATTTGCTCTCCTCTCTGCAACAGACATATTTCCAATCACCAGGCTCTTGAGGATTTATGCTCTCTTCCTGATTTAAACAGCGACTCCCAAAAGGCAGTCTACATTTCAGCATCAGAGGACGTAGGGTTCCTTAGACATTCTGCAAGCATGTATTACATTTATCACCAAATTAGAGGTAATTGTGAGCACAGGAGAAAAATGATCAAACTCACAAATTATGCTGCTAATTTACCCAACTACAATTATGTTGAATATATGTATTTTGCCTTGATTTTGGCATTTGGTGGAAGTAATACATGCTATGAAAACAAGACTAGCAAACGATATTTCATTTGTTACTTCTAATAAAAACAGAATGAGAAAATGGATAGGAAAGCACTTTGTAAATCCTAAAGCACTATGTAGAAGTGAGTTACTCTCAGTGATTCCATTGTTTGCTAAGCTTTACTTAAAGGAGAAAAGGATGCCTAGAGAACTGCATAAGTGAGCTCATTTTCTTCCTTTACTGACATTCTAAATGCATTAGAATGATCTGTTTTTTCTACATATTTTAACATGTTCAGATGGGAAGTCTCACCCTGGTGAATATTTTCACAGTTTAAAAAGCTGTCTGTTCCCAACTCAGTTTTTTTTAATGGGCAAAAGATTTGAACAAGGACTTCACAAAAATGGTCATATAAATGGCAAATAACATTAAAAAGTGCTCATGATTAATCACCAAGGAAATGCAAATTCAATCCACATTTATTGACCATTACATGCCGAACCGAATGGCTAACATTGGCAAAAGCTGCCAATACTGGGGATCAGGCTGGGCGCGGTGGCTCATGGCTGTAATCCCAGCACTTTGGGAGGTTGAGGCGGGCAGACCACTTGAGGCAGAAGTTTGAGACCAGCCTGGGTAACATGGTCAAACCCCATCTTTACTGAAAATACAAAACTTAGCTGGTCATGGTAGTGTGTGCCTCTAATCCCAGCTACTCAGGTGGGTGAGGCACAAGAATCAGTTGAACCCGGGAGGCAGAGGCTGCAGGGAGCCAAGGTCGTGCCGCTGCACTCTGGCAACAGAGCAATACTGGGCAACAGAGCAAGACTCTGTCTACAAAAAGAAAAACAAACAAACAAACAAACAATACTGGGAATTGGCAAGGATGTGGATAAACTGGACTCTCCCACAGTGCCAGTGAGAGTGTAAATTGGCCCACTATAAAAACTGTTGGCAGTATCGATTACACTGCTTGAATTCATGCACGCCCTATGACCCAACCCTCCCAGGTATACACCTGTGGCAGGCACAATGCAGTGAGCCCTCTGTATTCATGGCTTCTGCATCCTCAGATTCAACCAAACTCAATCGAAAATACAGTCATAGCATCACTTAATGATGAGGATAATCATTAGGCAATTTCATCATCCCGTGAGCACTGTGGAGTTTACTTACACAAACCTGGCTGGTACAGCCTACTACACACCTAGAATATGCGGTATAGCCTGTTGCCCATAGGCAACAAATCTGCACAGCATGTGACTGCACTGAATACAGTAGGCAATTGTAACGCAATGGTATTTGTGTATCTAAAACTATCTAAACATAGAAAGGTACAGTAAAAATACATTTTGTAAGCTTATGGGGTCACCATATATATGCAGTACATTGTTAACCAAAAAGATATGTTCGTCACATGACTATATTGGAAAAAAGTAAATTAAAAATAACAATACAACAATAAAAGTAATACAAAATTTAAAATACAGTATAACAACTTTTTTTTCTTTTTTTTTTTTTGAGATGGAGTCTCACTCTGTCACCCAGGCTGGAGTGCAGTGGCACGATCTCAGCTCACTGCAACCTCTGTCTCCCGGGTTCAAGAGATTCTTCTGCCTCAGCCTCCCCAGTAGCAGGGATTACAGGTGTGCACCACTACATCTGGCTAATTTTTTTGTATTATTAGTAGAGACGGAGTTTCACCATGTTGGCCAGGCTGGTCTCGAACGCCTGACTTCAAGTGATCCATTCACCTTGGCCCCCCAAAATGCTGGGAACACAGGTGTGAGTCACCATGGCCAGCCAAAATACAAAATAACTATTTACATAGTGTTTACATTGTATTAGGTATTATAAGTAATCTAGGAATGATTTACAGTATATGGGAGGGCCAGACACAGTGACTCATGCCCGTAATCCCAGCACTTTGAGAGATTGAGGCAGGCAGATCACTTGAGGACAGGAGTTCATGACCAGCCTGGCCAACATGGCAAAGCCTCGTCTCTACTAAAAGTACAAAAATTAGCTGGGTGTTGTGGCAGGCACCTGTAATCCCAGTCACCTCCGCCTCCCAGGCTCAAGTGATTCTCCTGCCTCAGACTCCCAAGTATTTGGGATTACAGGCACACACCACCACGCCCAGTTAATTTTTTTGTATTTTTAGCAGAGACGGGGTTTCACCCTGTTGGCCAGACCAGTCTTGAACTCCTGACCTCAGGTGATCCCCCCACCTCAGCCTCCCAAGGTGCTGGGATTACAGGCACGAGCTACCACACCCGGCCTCTGTTTTCTTTTAAGTATAAAATAATTTTAAAATTTAAAAGAAGCTCTCTGTTTTATTATTAAACTTTAAAAATTTCAAACTAAAGCCACTTTATATTAATAATAGTGATTTTTTTTTTTTTAATGGAGTCTTGCTCTGTTGCCCAGGCTGGAGTGCAGTGGCCCAACTTGGCGCACTGCAACCTCTGCCTCCCAGGTTCCACTGCAACCTCTGCCTCCCGGGTACCACTGCGATCTCTGCCCCCCAGATTCAAGCAATTCTCCTGCCTCAGCCTCCCAAGTAGCTGGGATTACAGGCGCCTACCACCACACGCGGCTAATTTTTGTATTTTTAGTAGAGACGGGGTTTCACCATGTCGGCCAGGCTGGTCTCAGAAACTCCTTACCTCAAGTGATCCGCCCACTTTGACCTCCCAAAGTGCTGGGATTATAGACATGAGCCACCTCACCTGGCCTAATAAGTGATTTTTTTTTTTTTGCTTTTACTGTTTAGCTACCCTC
The DNA here is from genome assembly GCF_001698545.2 of Rhinopithecus bieti. Taxonomy (NCBI): domain Eukaryota; kingdom Metazoa; phylum Chordata; class Mammalia; order Primates; family Cercopithecidae; genus Rhinopithecus; species Rhinopithecus bieti. The sequence continues at coordinate 1,334,105 of NW_016808851.1, forward strand.
TGATTTTTCTTTTCTTTTCTTTCCTTTTTTCTTTTTTTTTCTTTTTTTCTTTTTGACAGGGTCTCACTTTGTCAACCAGACTGGAGTACAATGGTGCAATCTCAGCTTACTGCAGCCTTGACCGCCTGAGTTCAAGCAATTTTCCTGCCTTGGCCTCTTGAGTAGCTGGGGCTACAGGCACGCATGCCACCATGCCCGGCTAATTTTTGTATTTTTTGTAGAGATGTGGTTTTGCTGTGTTGCCAAGGCTGGTCTCGAGCTCCTGGACTCAAGTGATCCACCTGCCTCTGCCTCCCAAAGTGCTGGGATTACAGGTGTGAGCCACTGCACCCAACCCTGATTTTTCATCACAGAATGTTCCCCCTTAGGCCAGAATAGAAACATCTAGTGAAAGACTACCAAACATCATGGTACATTTTAATAAATTTAAACGTATACCCTTTTACAGACTCTACTTTTGAATTTTATTTATTATTATTATTTATTTTGAGACAGAGTTTCGCTCTGTTGCCCAGGCTAGAGTGCAGTAATGCGATCTTGGCTCACTCTAGCCTTGACCTCCTGGACTCAGATGATCCTCCCACCTCAGCCTCCCAAGTAGCTGGAACTACAGGTGCACACCACCACACCTGGCTAATTTTTTGTATTTTTTATAAAAGATGGAGTTTCACCATGTTGCCCCAGCTGGTCTGGAACTCTTGGGCTCAAGGGTTAAATTTTATTTATTATTTACTTATTTATTTAACGACTATCAGATTCTTCTCCGCAAACGTAACTAATTGCATTTTCTTCTGTTTCCTTTTCTATAATTTATAATTATAGAAAATTAAAAACTATATTACATATATTTTACAAAATATATATTAAAATATATTCAAATGTATAATATTAATATATTAAATAATGTATTTATATATTAATAATATTTAATATATTTTATATGAGAAAAATATATTAAATTATTTTATATATTTAATATGTATGTAGAATAGGGTATTTGGAAATATTATATTTTATTAAAGAAAATATATTAAAATATATATATGTAAAAAACAGGGCCAGGCGCAGTGGCCCACACCTATAATCCCAGCACTTTGGGAGGCCAAGGCAGGCAGATCACTTGAGGTCAGGAGTTCAAGGTCAGCCTGGCCAACCTGTTAAAAACCCGTCTCTACTAAAGATACAGAAATTAGCCAGATGTGGTGGCATGTACCTGTAATACCAGCTGCTTGGGAGGCTGAGGCAGGAGAATCACTTGAACCCAAGAGGCAGAGGTTGCAGTGAGCTAAGATCACGCCACTGCACCCCAGCCTGGGTGACAGACTGAGAATCTGTCTCAAAAAGCAATTGAGTGGATGTAAAACTGTCCCTCATTCAATTAGGTCCTCTATTGAGACTTTTGGGTTGTTGCCAGTCCTTTGCTATTATAAACAATGCTGCAATAAATGTCCTTAAATATCCATTATTTTGCACAATCACACGTTTTCAGTAAATTTACTTCAATAAATATTGATTTAAAGGTCAACGGTAGATGCTAACATTTGTTTCCATTTTTAAGACAGACCATCTACTGAGAAGAATACACTTGTTAATGAATGTATTCCTCCAATAGATACTTCAGTGCCTAACTCCGGTTAGACAAGGCTGAATATGGGGGAAAAACGTCATATACCTGTAAAAGATTTTTGAAATGATGTTTTAGTTTTTTAGGGCTGCCGTAACAAAGTACCACAGATGAGGTGGCTTAAAACAACAGAAATTTATGGTCTCAAAATTCTTTAAACTAGAGAGGAGAGGACAGGTAGACAGGACAAAGGGGTGTCACAGATGCTGGGGTGGGTGGTGGAGGGAGTTTCAAAGAGGAGAATAATCACATATAGTACAAAAGGTAAGTGGGATGCAAGCTTAATAGGGGCCACTGGATTTGGTAATGAGAAGGTTTTTGTTGACCTTAGCAGCCAGATTGCAGTGGATGGAGGAAAGAATGGGAAGTTAGTAAGTAGGGTGATATTATCCGAAAGGAAAATAACTCCATCTTCTAACTTAATAATACGTTTGAGGTTGATAAATCACGGTGCTGACCTCTTTTCCCTCCTCCTGTTGGGGGATGTCTGGGACCTCGTTTAGTGCTTGCTTCTGGAGGGAACTGGCCTTCCAGGTCTGTCTGACATGCGCATCACTGACGTTGACCTCAGCCCTTCTCCTTCCGGGGTTCAAATGCTACCCATGGCTCAGATTCTACCTCAAAGGGCATCTCTTCTCGAAAGTCTTCCCCACTCTCCCCAGCTCCAAGTCATCTTTTTGTCCTCTGAATCGCTACAATATTTATTTCCACATCTCTTAAAGTATACTTAACTTTAAACATTTATTCCTTTTATTATAATTATTAGTGCTTTTCATCTTTTCTTCTCAACTAGACTAAGAGCTCCAGATAGGATTCATGGATGATTCACCTTGATATTCCCGAATATATCACATTTCTTCACATTTGCACTGGATATTAACATCAAATGCATGCTGACTATTCCATAAATATTTATTAAGTAAATTAATAAAGGGAGATAGCTGGACGCAACAAGATAACATCAAATAGAGTCCAACAGGCCAGGCACCATGCCTGATGCCTATAGTCCCAGCACTTTGGGAGGCTGAGATGGGTGGATCCCTTGAGGTCAGGAGTTCAAGACCAGCCTGGCCAACATGGTGAAACCTGTTTCTACTAAAAATACACCAATTAGTTGGACATGGTGGCGGACCTCTGCAATCCCAGCTACTTGGGAGGCTGAGGCAAGAGAATCACTTGACTCCAGGAGGCGGAAGTTGCAGTGAGCCGAGATCACATCACTACACTCCAGCCTGCGCAACAGAATGAGGCTCTGTCTCAAAAAAAAAAAAAAAAAAAAAAAAACTAGAGTCCAACAACCTCACACAATGTGCATATCTTTAGGTTAAATGCTCTTTGCAGTTAAAACAGCAATTTTGAAGTCAGCAGAAGCAAACAATTAGATACCAAACATCTAATCCAATCTAAAGTATCCAAAATCCAGGAAGTAACACAGATATTAACCAAGGGTGAAATTGCTGTAGCAAACCACGGTAATAGGGAGCCAGGTTGCATAGGAGAGATGGGTTTGGAAGGGCACAGGCCAAGACGTAGCCTATTAACTTTCTGTGATTTTGAGGAAGTACGCTTGCCTCTCAAAGCCAGTCCTCACGTCACTACTCTGAAGACAGTAATTCCCCTATGATTGTTATGGGGTGTATATATATATGCTATATACAGGGTACCTGAAACAGAAGAAGCCCTGAATAAAAAATAACTTTTAACTGTTACAGCAATGAGATGAAATAGTATGCAAACATTAAAATGATTACTCTGAAGACCATGTAGCAACACGTCTTGTTATATATCAGTGAATATATTTTACTGATTCATTATTGTTAACATATAATTTAAGATATTGGCTGGGCAAGGTGGCCTTTGGGAGGTCAAGGTGTGTGGGTTGCTTTGAGCTCAGGAGTTCAAGACCAGCCTGGGCAACATGGTGAAACCCTGTCTCTACAAAAAATACAAAAAAGTAGTCAAGTGTGGTAGCGCATGCCTGTAGTCGCAGCTACTCAGGAGGCTGAGGCAGGAGAACCACTTGAGCCCAGGAGGTCAAAGCTGCAGTGAGCCGAGATCACGCCACTGCACTACAGCCTGGGTGACAAAGTGAGACCTTGTCTGCAAAAAAAAGAAAAAAGTTAACATACCAAATCTAATAAAATTATAAATGTGTTACGTATTAATAATATACCATTAAATAAGAGAAAACAGAATAAAAATTATATAAAACTGCTAGTTATACAACAATATAAGAAATTATGTGTACTTGTTAACAAGATCAAAAGGCAATCTAGCTGGGCAAGGTGGCTCAAGCCTATAATCCCAGCACTTTGGGAGACCGAGGCAGGTGGATCACTTGAGCCCAGAAGTTCAAGACTAGCCTGGCCAACATGGTGAAACCCTGTCTCTATTAAAAATATAAAAATTAGTCAGGCATGGTGGCATGTGCCTGTAATCGTAGCTACTCAGGAGGCTGAGGCATGAGAAACACTTGAACTCAGGAGGCAGAAGTTGCAGTGAGCCGTGATTGTGCCACTGCACTTCCGTCTGGGCAGCAGAGCGAGACCCTATCTTAAAAAAAAAAAAAGAGATTGAAGGCATTATAAAAATAAGAATATAGTTATTCATTACTACAGATGCCTCAGAAAGAAAAAGGATTGATCATAAGTTATAATGAACTAGTATGAACAATTATATGCCAACAAATTGGATAGTCTAGAAGAAATTGGTAAATTCCTAGAAGCATGTATATGACCTATCAAAACTGAAACAGGAAAAAATAGCCTAAACTGACAATTCACAAATGAGACTAAATCAGTAATCAAAAACCTTCCAACAGGCTGGGTGCAGTGGCTCATGCCTATATTCCTAGCAATCTGGGAGGTTGAGGCAGGCAGATTGCTTGAGTTCAGGAATTCAAGACTAGTCTGGGTAACATAGCAAAACCCCATCTCTACTAAAAACACAAAAAAGTAGCTGGGCATGGTGTGTGCCTGTAGTCCCAGCTACTCCAGAGGCTGAGGTGGGAGAATCACCTGAGCCTGGTAGGTTGAGGCTACAATGAGCTGAGATCATGCCACTGCACTCCTGGGCATGATTAGGTGACAGAGTGAGACCCTGTCTGAAAAACAAAAAATCTTCCAACAGAGAAAAGCCCAGGACCAGATGGCTTCACAGGTGAATCCTAACAAACATTCAAAAAAATAATTACTATCAATCCTTCTTAAACTCTTCCAAAAAATAAAAGAGGGACAACCTCCAAACCCATTTTATGAAGTCCACATCACCTTAACATCAAAGACAAAGAATAACACTAAGAAGAAAACCACAGGCCAATATACCTGGTGAACAGAGATGCAAAACTCCTCAAAAAAATACTAGCAAACTGAATTCAACAGCACATTAAAAGTATCATACACCACAACCAAGGGGGATTTATCCCTAGGATGCAAGGATGGTTCAACATATGCAAGTCAATGTGATATACCACATTAACAGATTGAAATATAAAAACTACATGATCAACTATAAAAATTACTGCATCATTTCAATAGATGCAGAAAAAACATTAGACAAAATTCAACATCCATTCATGATAAAAGCTCTTAAAGAAATAAGTATAGAGGGGACATACTTCAGCATAATAAAGATCACATATGTATTTCCATGAACAGTTCACAAAAGTAAAAAAAAAAAAAAACCATATATGAAAGGCCATAGCTAACATCATAATCAATAGGGAGAAACTGAAAGGTTTATCTCTAATATCTGATCTTAGCTACAAATGCCCACTAACACCACTTCTATTCAACATAGTACTAGAAATCCTAACCTGGCCGGGCACGGTGGCTCAAGCCTGTAATCCCAGCACTTTGGGAGGCCGAGGCGGGTGGATCACGAGGTCAGGAGATCGAGACCATCCTGGCTAACATGGTGAAACCCCGTCTCTACTAAAAAAATACAAAAAACTAGCCGGGCGTGGTGGTGGGCGCCTGTAGTCCCAGCTACTTGGGAGGCTGAGGCAGGAGAATGGCGTGAACCCGGGAGGTGGAACTTGCAGTTAGCTGAGATCCGGCCACTGCACTCCAGCCCAGGCCACAGAGCGAGACTCTGTCTCAAAAAAAAAAAAAAAAAAAAAAAAAACAAAAAACGAAATCCTAACCAGAATAATTAGACAAGAAAAAGAAATAAAAGGCACTGAAATCAGAAAAGAAGAGGTATAATTACCTCTGTCTGCAGACCAGCCTGGGCAACATAGCTCCCCCCATCTCTACAGTAAAAAAAGTTTTTAATTAACTAGGCATGGTGGTGTGTGCCTAAAGTCCTAGCTTTTGGGGAGGCTGAAGCAGGAGGATCACTTAAGCACAGGAGTTAAGATGTTGCAGTGAGCTATGGTCATGCCACTGCACTCTAGCCTGGGCAACAGAGCAAGACTCTCAAGAAAAAAGAAAGAAAATGAGGGGCGTGTGTGTATGTGCATATATATATATATGTAATATTCAACGGACTATTATTTAGCCTTAAAAAAAGAAGGAAATTCTGCAACATGGGTGAACCTGAAGGACATTATGCTAAGTAAAATAAGCCAAACCACAGAAAGGCAAACAATGCATGATCTCACATATGTAGATTTAAAAATAGTTGAACTCACAGAAGCACAGAGTAGAATGGTGGTTGACAGGAGTTGGGGGATGGGGGAATTGGGGAGATGCTGGTCAAAGGGTACAGAGTTTCCATTATGCAGGATAAATAAATTCTGTGTATCTAACATACAGCATGGTGACTATAGTTAACACTGCACTGTATACTTGAAATTTGCTGAGAGCAGATCTTGTCTTCTCGCTACACACACATATGCCTACACATACAGGGGTAACTACGTGAAGTGATGGATATGTTAACTAGCTTGATGTGATGATCATTTCACAATGTACATGTATATCAAACCATCAAGTTACACCTGTTAATTATATACAATTTCTATTTGTCAATTATACTCCACTAAGTTTTTTTTTTTTTTTTTTCCTTTAAAGTAGAGACAGGGGTTTCATTGTTTTGCCCAGGTTGGTTTCCAACTCCTAGGCTCAAGGAATTCTCCCACCTTGGCCTCCCAAAGCGCTGGGATTACAGGTGAGAGCCACCGTGACTGGCCCTTTTACAAAGCTTTATTGGCAGGATGAGGTGGCTCATGCCTGTGATCCCAACTGCTCAGAAGGTTGAGGTGGGAGGATTGCTTGAGGCCAAGAGTTTGACACAAGCCTGAGCAACATCACAAGACCTGTCTCTAAAAAAATTTGTAAAAGTATTTAGCTCGTTGTGGTGCATGCCTGTAGTCCCAACTACAGGAAAGATCCCTTGCAGGGAGAAGGATCCCTTGCACCCAGGAGTTCCAGCTGCAGTAAACTATGATCCCACCACTGTACTCCAGCCTGGGCAACTGAGCAAGACCCTGTCTCTAAAACAAACAAACAAACAAACAAGCTTTTAAAAAAAGAATACAGTTGTTTAATGTTGAATCAGTTAGGACTCTTTGTTACTGTTATGGTGGAAAAGAATCTGAACTTGAACTAACTTGGGCCAAAAATGGAATTTATTTGCTCCCAGATCCCAGGGAAGGATTGAGCAATACAGCTATAGAACGGCAGGAATCCAGCTGGCCCACGGAACAACTGGGACCAGGCGTTTCAACATCTTCAGGAGCCTCTTCCATCTCCAGATCTTGCTGTTGGCCTCATTCCTATTCACCACAATAAGATTTGTCTACAGGAAGAAAACAGGCCTCCCCAATGCACAGTTTCCAACTTCTGCCCCCAAAGAGGGAATCCCTATGTTCCCTCTTCTCAAACAAAGGTGCTCCTCAGTGAATGTGCGCTGCTGCACCCATATTAATTGTTTTTCAGCCAATGTCTGTCCTCATTGGCAGGTACCCGGACCTCCCTGATTGTTGCAGACATTGATAATCACCCCTGGAATCAGGTTCAAATATCCCAGAGAAGAGGATCGTTGGTATTACTTTTCTCTAATCAGCCCTAGGCAGGGCCAGGCCATGTCAGAGCACAGCTGCTCCCACAGGAATCGTCAGGTCAAAGGTACAGAAAGAGTGATTTCCAGAAGGAGGGTTGGTACTGGGCAGACCAAAAAAAGACATGCTGGCTGGGCACAGTGGCTCACGGCTGTCATCCCAGCATTTTGGGAGGCTGAGGTGGGAGGATCACCTGAAGCCAGGCGCTTGAGACCAGCCAGAGCAACAAAGTGAGGCCTCCATCTCCACACACACACACACACACAAAAATATATATATATGTGTGTGTGTGTATATAGATATATATAGTCTGGGCATGGTGGTACATACCTATAGTGCCAGCTACTTGGGAGGCTGAGATGAGAGGATTGTTTGAGCCCAGGAGGTCAAGAATGTAGTGGGCCCTGATACTGCCACTGTACTCCAGCCTGGGCCACAGAGTGGGACCCTGAAAAGAGAGAAAGAGAGAAAGAGAGAGAGAGAGAAGGAAAGGAAGAAAGAAAGAGGGAAAGAAAAGAAAAGAAAGAGAAAGAGAAGGAAGGAAGGAAGGAAGGAAGGAAGGAAGGAAGGAAGGAAGGGGAAGGAAGGAAGGAAGGAAGGAAAGAAAGAGAAAGAAAGAAAGAAAGAAAAGAAAGAAGAAAGAAAGAAAGAAAG
>NW_016808851.1:1343608-1345744 GCF_001698545.2 Rhinopithecus bieti
AGAAAGAAAGAAAGAAAAAGAAAGAAAGAAAGAAAGAAAGAAAGAAAGAAAGAAAGAAAGAAAGAAAGAAAGAAAGAAAAAGAAAGAAAGAAAAGGAAAGAAGGAAAGAAAGAAAGGGGGGGGAAGGAAGGAAGGAAGGAAGGAAGGGAGTCTACTATAAGTGTACTTGTAGTTTTTATTTTCCAAAATTTTAAATTTCCAAAATTTAAAAATTACTATAACTTTTAAAAGGAAAAAAATAATTTTAGGTACCAAAAGCCCCATCTTGCTTAGTTTTACTTCTACTCTGTCTTAGAATGCCATCAGCATCTCTGTCCCATCTACGAATAAATATGGTCACACTGTGTTAGAAATTCTCTAAGAAACAGGGGGCTACTGATAGCCAGCTTAGTGTTACCTTTCGCTTACCCTGGTTAAGCAACAAAATAAGTCACTCATTTGATGTTACAACAGGTTCCTGTTTGATGTATCCAGTTTCCTCTAAAATTTTCAGCATTTGGGTTAAATTTTATTCAGAGTGATAGCCACACTTAATCTCCCCAAGGCACTAACCAGAAGAAAATCAGGCCCTAACTCTGCTATCCAGGCCCATCCAGACATCCTAATCTTTTCCCTCAGCATATGTAGAGAATTCAAAAATTAACTTGCATACAAATGCAGATAATCTATTTCCAGGTTCTGTCTAAAGCCTTTTAGTAAGATCTTCCAAATTCTTACTTTTGAATATCCCCTAGCAATGAAAGATAACTTGACTGCTGAGATATCATTCACAGAAGAGATGAGAAAAATGATTAATTTCTGAGCATGTTCAATTTCATATACTCTTGAGCTCATAATTGAGTGGTTGATTTCTAGTTCTTCCAGGTACAATCACACCACAGAGAAATGGTTTTAAAGGTGAAGTTTTAGTGAGGGACTAATAAATTTTTCAGGCCAGCTCTCAAGACTTTCTCAATTTTCTACATACTATTAAAGAACAATACATGCCCAGTGATTAGAATGCATGCTAGTGCCCCTGGGCATAGAAACATCTGGATAACAAAATGGAGTCTGCCTTAAGTGTCCAAACAGCAAGCTAACAAAAATGAAAACAGCAAGCAGATAAACAGAACAATCCGGGGGTAACAGCCATGACCCAGATTAATCCATTACCATGAGAGCACACATCACAGAAACTTCCAGAGGGTGTTCAGGGCACATGTTCCATGAGAAATGCTTGATCCCTTTGTGGCTTGCTTCTTTCCTTAGTGTTTGCAGTGGGACTGTATGCCCTGGTTATGGGCCTTTTCAAAAACGCAGCAGAAAAGCTCTCTGCCAGGCCATGTGCACAGCACAGTAGAGAAAACACCCTATTGCAGATTGCTAGTTTAAATGAAGGCTACCCAAATAAACTAGCAAACTAAGATGCAAAAGTTAGAAGTACGCCCAATCCAACCTGCTAGAGAAGTAGGACCATAAATGTCATAAAGAATTGTAGACTAGGATCATTTTATAAAAATTAATTTTATAGGCTGAATGTGGTGGCTCATGCCTGTAATCTCAGCACTTCGGGAGGCCAAGGTGGGTGGATAACTTGAGGTCAGGAGTTCAAGACCAACCTGGCCAACATGGTGAAACCCCTGCCTCTACTGATAAGACAAAAACTAGCCGGGTGTGATGGTGCATACCTGTAATTCCAGCGACTCAGAAGCTGAGGCAGGAGAATTGCCTGAACCCGGAAAGTGGAGGTTGCAGTGAGCCAAGATCATGCCACTGCACTCCACCCTGGGTGACAGAGTGAGACTTTGTCTCAAACACACACACACACACACACACACACACAATTAATTTAAAATTTTGTGCACAGGCCCAGGCATGATGGCTCATGCCTATAATCCCAGCACTTTTGAGGCCAAGGCAGGAGGATCACTTGAGGCCAGAAGTTTGAGACCAGCCTGAACAACATAGCAAGATCCCATGTCTCTACAAAAACATTCACAAAAATTAGCCGGTTATAATGTCACGCATCTTTAATCTTAGCTACTGGGGTGGCTGAGGCGGGATGATTGCTTGAGCCCAGGAGTTTGTGGTTGCAGTGAGCTATGATCATGCCACTGCACTCCAGCCTGTGTAACAGAGCAAGACCCTGTCTGAAAA